>NW_024722158.1:8295095-8329523 GCF_018991925.1 Homarus americanus
TACTTTCGAAAAGTGAATTCCTACTTCTGGAAAGTAGATAACCAACTTTCCCGGAAAGTAGATATTTCCCATTTTCTATGATAAAAATTTCCCGTTTTCTATGATAAGTAGATAACCAACTTTCCCAGAAAGTAGATGTTTCCCATTTTCTGTGATACAAATTTCCCGTTTTCTATGATAATCTACTTCGGAGAATTAGGTAATATTTCCCCAAAAGTCGATAATCTACTTCCCCAAAAAGTCGATAATCTACCTTCCCGAAAATATGATACTTACGATCTTTTGAGAATTAGAAAAATCGTAAGTTATTTTTTTGTCTTAAGTTCGAACTTACGACTATTAGAAAGATCGTGTCATTTTATTTCTCATAAGTTCGAGCTTACAACAATTAAAAAGATCGTAAATTCGGATTCTCAAAAGATCGTAAGCATCTACTTTTCGGGAAAGAATAATAATTGGCTCTTTTTCATTTTTGCCTTAAGAACCTTTTTCTTTTCAAGCAGGGGGATAAGCCTCGCCCCCTCAGGATCACACTGGTGAGTGAGGAGAAATGGCAGGTTATTCGGCAGGCAAAAAAACTTAGCAAGGAGCAAGGCATTTCGGGATGTATTCATTCACCCAGATCGCACGGTAATGCAGAAGGAACAGCACAAGAAGGTCCTGCAGGACTTGAAGCAGAAGATGGAGGAATCAAGGAAGAACGGGGACGGGTGTACATGGGTTATACTCAGGGGGAGGGTAGCGAAAGCAAGTGTGCCGACACAGGGCCAGGGAACAGCAGTGCACCCTCCACCCGCTCTAACCCTCACCTGGGAGGCGGCACCAGCTCTGCCTACCGGACAGGAGGAAGCGAGCGCCGTGTAAACAATGACATTTCTAACCACACCCAGCAAAATACAGTGCACTTAGCAAATGCTGCAGCCTCTGATAATGGGGAGCGGGGTTGTAGTGGATTCCTCCCCTACAAGCACCGAACCTTCTCGAATTCCACAGCCTACGCCTCCAGCGCCGCCCACGGAGCGGGGGTCAACTATCTACCCACGCCTACTCCCGCCTTATAAGGCCTGACACCGCTGTGACCGCTCTCTTTCTCTTTTCTACCCAGTGCCACCAGCAAGCAACACCTCCTCCTCCACACCAGTCTGGCGGCTGCCGCTCCCGCCAGCGACCTTGGCATCGCTCAAGCCGCGTGTCCCTCCTCTGGGCACCCTCACCACCCAAGCTCTCTCTACTCAATGCTTATTACCATGCTACCTACCCAGCAACAAGCTGCATTGTACATCCAATACAATATGTATACAGTGAACACATTGTGAGTTTCCTTTTTCCATCCCATCCTGAGTGTGAACCAATATTTCATAACCCTACAAATGGTGACCCCCGGAGATTTGCACTCACACAGGATGGAGGAGAAACTGATCACTCTCCCAGTCTTCAAGCAACATGGAAGACTGGCTTACCCATGCAGAGGCAGCTCTCATCGGCTCTACAACTACTGTCTCTACACCGCAGGTTAGACACCCTAGAGCAGCTCTGCTATTCTAAGCAGACAGCCGCTCCTCTTCCTGCCCCAAGCACAACGTCCTACCGACCCCAACACACCCGTCCTGCCTCAGACGCCGCCCCCGGCCCAGCAGTACCCCCTGCCGCTCCTCCTGACGCGGCCCCTGCTCCTGACGCAGACCCACACACCCCTCTTTTCTCCCTCAGGTACCCCCTGCTACTGTCCTGCACCCTGCTGCTGTCGTGGACTCTGCTGCTGTCATGCACCCTGCTGCTGTCATGGACACTCTTCCTAACACAGCCCCTGCTCCTGACCCAGGCCCACACACCCCAGCAGGCGCATCTGACGACTCTGTACCTGTCGCAAGTGAAGCACAACATTCATCGCCTCCACAACCCTCCTTCTCCTCTTTTCTCCTACAGATCTCGTGTATCTAGACAGAGTTGCCCCCCCCCTCCCCTAACGGCAGGCTCATCCACGCCCTCGCAGTTATGTCCCACATGTGGCATGCACCGCCGGTTCTGCCTCACATGTGGCACGCAACTCTGCCAACCTCCAGCCTCCCACCGTGCCCGGAGAGGAAGGGGAGTATTATAGTGGATTCCTCCCCTACAAGCACCGAACCTACTTGAATTCCACAGCCTACGCCTCCAGCGCCGCCCACGGAGTGGGAGTCAACTATCTACCCACTCCTACCCCCGCCTTATAAGGCCTGACACCGCTATGACCGCACTCTTTCTCTTTTCCACCCAGTGCCACCAGCAAGCAACACCTCCTCCTCCGCGCCAGCCTGGCGGCTGCCGCTCCTGCCAGCGACCTTGCCGTCCCTCAAGCCGCGTGTCCCTCCTCTGGGCACCCTCACCCTCCAGCTCTCTCTACTCAATGCTTATTACCATGCTACCTACCCAGCAACAAGCTGCATTGTACATCCAATACAATATGTATACAGTGAGCACATTGTGAGTTTCCTTTCTCCATCCCATCCTGAGTGTGAACCAATATCTCATAACCCTACAGGGTTACTACTAAGAGCAGAGCCGTTACCGAGAACAAATTCTGGCTTGAATGTCAGGTACACTAATACTGACACGTTTCTCGATAAGAGAGAGGAGTTTGAAACACTACTAAGAGTAAACCAACCAGATATTGTAGGTTTTGTATAAGAACAGGAGAATCGACCCAGAGGAATGTGAGTCTAGTATTGCTGGATATGACTCATTTACGAACCTTTCTCAAGAAACTTGCAAGAGGGGTGTGGTTATCAATGCTAGGCAAGACCTTAGAGCCAGCCAGGCAAGGGTACAGGGAGAGGATTTTTTTGAAGAGTCCAAGTGGTGTAAAATTAAATTAAAGGGAGGGGACTTACTTATCGTCGGGTGTATCTACAGATCCCCAAACTGTGGCCCACTAAATCAAAGGAACTTAAAAACCTTAATAAACAACGTGGCAATGCTCAACCCTAGCCACCTCCTTATCATGGGGGACTTCAACTATGGCGACATCGACTGGAGAAACGAGTTCACCCCGAATGACTTGAATAACCCTGCTACTCTTTTTGTAGAAACTCTGAGAGATAATTTTCTGTTCCAACTTGTTAGAGACCCGACACATTACAGAGGGGAGCAAACACCCAAGCCACTTGACCTCATCATAACAAATGAAGAGGGTATGGTGGCCAAATTGGAACATCTTGCCCCAGTTGGCACCAGTCACCATATAGTGTTGTCATTCAGATTTAACTGTTATCTAGTTCAGGATAAGGCCAGGCCAAGGTGCAAATATTACAAGGGAAATTACAATGGGATGAGGGAAGAGATGAGGGGGTATCAACTGGCCTGACTCATTAAGGTACAAGAACGCAGACACTAAGCTGAATATCATAACTAGTAAAGTGACCCATTTGATCGATAAATATATACCCAAGACCAAACCCAGTGCTTCTAGGAATACGAAGGGATACCTACGCATGAACCATGCGGCGGTCGACAAAATTAAGACGAAAACCCAGAAATTCAAGATGTGGGTTGGGTCAAACGATGAGCAAGACAGGAGGACATATGCAAGAGCCAGAAACCAAGCAAAGATAGAATGTAGAAGGGCATATTAAAAAAGGGAGACAGAGCATCAGCATCAAACTACCGGCCGATTACTTTGACGTCAGTAGTGGGGAAATTTCTTGAATCAATTATAGCAAATAGCATTCGATCGCATTTAGAGAAAAGCAAATTAATCCACTACTCTCAACATGGGTTTACAAAGGGAAAATCTTGTCTAACAAATCTGCTGATGTTTTTTAGGAAAGTCTTCGAGGTAGTAGATAATGACGATAATTACTATGTAATTTACTTGGACTTTAGCAAAGCGTTTGACAGAGTACCACATCAGAGGCTTCTGAGAAAATTAAGGCTCATGGTATCGAGGGGAAAGTTTTAAATTGGATAAAATCGTAGCTCACCGATAGAACACAGAGGGTCAGCGTAGATGGTGTCAAATCTGAGTGGGGCTGTGTAACCAGTGGGGTTCCCCAGGGGTCAGTACTGGGCCCACTCTTGTTCATAATCTATATAAACAATCGAGATACTGGGATCAGCAGTGACATAAGCAAGTTTGCAGATGACACCAAAATAATTCCAAAATAAGATTAATTCATGGCAGGATGCAAATGCACTACAGGAGGATTTAAATAAACTGCAGGAGTGGTCAGAGAAATGGCAAATAAAATTCAACACCAGCAAGTGCAGCGTACTTAATATTGGTAGAACAAATACTGTCAACGTATACAGACTTAACAACATCAACCTAGAGAAGTCGACTTGTGAAAGAGACTTAGGGGGTACTTGTAAGCCCGGACCTACGTCCTGGAAAACAGTGCGTTAATGTTCGAAATAAGGCAAACAGAGTATTGGGTTTTATATCTAGAAGTGTAAGTAATAAGAGTGCAGAGGTCTTATTGCAACTATATCTTGCGTTAGTCAGGCCGCACCTCGATTATGCGGTTCAGTTCTGGTGCCCTATTATAGAATGGATATCAATTCACTGGAGTCGGTGCAGCGAAGAATGCCGAAAATGATTCCGGGACTTAGAAACCTTCCATATTAAGATAGGGACTTAGAAACCTTCCATATGAAGATAGGTTGAAGAAGCTAAACTTGCATTCCCTAGAACGACGAAGAGTGCGGGGAGATATGATAGAAGTATTTAAGTGGGTGAAAGGAATCAATAAAGGGGATATAGATAAAGTTCTTATAATATCCGAGGAGGATAGGACTCGCAGCAACGGATTTAAGTTTGATAAGTTTAGGTTTAGGAGGGAGATGGGAAGGAACTGGTTCACAAATAGGGTGGTGGACGAGTGGAACAAGCTTAGCAACTTTGTAGTAAGTGCTGGAACGCTGTAGAGTTTTAAAAGGAGGCTAGATAGATTCATGGATGATAGAGAGTGGTAGTAAATCTTGACAGGAGCTGCCATGCACAGGCCAACCGGCTTATTGCAGATTCCTCATTTTCTTATGTTCTTATGTTATCACAGAGAGTGGCTTGGCTCTGCAAGGGATGACCCAGGTGGAGCTGAGGCACTCTATTTTTCCCTACTTAATGATTTGGAAAAAATAATCAAACACCCTACATGCGTTCCTGATCAACACGATCAACTTGCTAACATTCTTGATCTTCGTTTTACCTCTAACCTCTCACACTATTCATACTCAATTTCTGCCCCCTTAGGGTCTTCTGATCACATTCTTATTTCTATTAAATCAAACTGGGCACAACCACCTCCCCCACCCCCCTCTAAATGTCAACTATGGCACTATCGGAGGGCAAGCTGGCAATCCTTGCGATAAATCTTCACCGACTTTCCCTGGGATGAATGTTGCTTTTCAACTTGGGACGCCTCGGTATGTGCTGACAGCATTGCTGGGGTTATACAGGGTGGTATGAGCGCATTTATCCCATCTTCTACCAAATCTTTCACATTACAATCATGGTTTGATCGCTCCTGCTCTCTTGCACGCAGGGTGAGAGATAGGGCATATCGAGCTATGAAACTATCTCCTTCTCCTATTACCCACACCTCTTTCATTACTTCTAGGAATCGTTGTAAAGTTATTCTTCGTAGGGCCAAATGGAATTTTATAAAAAGAAAGACCGCTGTCCTGACTAATTCTTCCTCTAGCAAATCTTTCTGGTCCTTAACCAAAAACATCTGTAACAACTTCTGCACTCCTTCGTTTACTCCTCTCTTCCGACCTGATAACTCTATAGCCAACTCTCCCCCTAACAAAGTCAATCTCTTTGGCACTTTATTCTCCTCTAATTCCACCTTAGACGATTCCCACTCTATTCCTCCTACCCCTGCTCCCCCTACTGAACCTGTGCACTTTCCTATAATCTCCACTCACAGGGTTGCCGGTGTGTTATCCAGGTAAGATGTGAGTAAGGAGCATGGACGGGACGGAATACCCCCACGTGTTTTGAGGGAGTGTGCTGAAGCTCTGGCCCCTGTGCTTGCTCACCTCTTTGGCCTCTGCCTCAAAACCCAAACTTTTCCTTCTTCTTGGAAGCATGCCTTGGTTCAGCCCATCCCAAAGAAGGGTGACCATTATAATCCCTCTAACTATCGCTCCAGTGCCCTAACTTCATCCCTCAACTAAGATTTTCGAAACTATCTTGAACTCTCATTTTCTCCGTCATCTTGAATGCCATTCTCTTTTGTCGGATCACCAGTATGGCATTCGCCAGGCGAGATCTACTGGTAATCTGCTCTCCTATTGCACCAATCTTTGGTCAACCTCTCTTAGGGATTATGGGGAAACTGTCGCTGTGGCCCTCAACATCTCCAAAGCATTTGGCAGGGTATGGCACAAGTCTTTACTTTCTAAACTTCCCTCTTTTGGTTTCTCTCCTCCACTTTGTTTTCTAATCTCTAGTTTCCTTGAGAACCGATCCATGGTGGTTGTTGTCGAGGGACCGATCTCTCGCTCTTTCTCTGCCAATAGTGGTGTCCCACAAGGTTCTGTTCTTTCACCTACTCTCTTCCTTCTTTTTATCAATCATTTACTTCACACTACAACTAATTCTATCCATTCTTACGCTGATGATTCTACTCTTCACGCTTCTTCACATTTTCCCCGTCCTCCTAACTCTCAACTAGATCTGTTTCTAGAGCTGCTATCATTACTTCTATCAATGCGGATCTGTGCAGCATCTCTGAATGGGGAGGTACAATCTTGGTTAAATTCAATAGTAATAAAACTCAGTATTTACCAATTACACTTTCTAAATTAGATGATCTCCCACCAATTACATTTCAGGATGCTATAATTCTGCCAAATTCTGAAATAAATATGTTAGGCCTTGTAATGACCACGGTCATACACGTCAGTTAACATAAAATTAGCCGATTCATATTACACTCAATAGCCCACAAAACATGTAGCTATGCTTTCTTATTGAAGTTCCCCATCTGAAGAGTCCATTTTCTCAGCGCTTCAGGACGCCTGAGTCTGCTGTTTTCCCTCAATCGTGAATGTTAATGTGTGTTCCACGCCGCCATATTAATTCAGTTTAACTTTGTCAATTTTGTGAATATCAGTGTTCATGTTTTAACATAGTAACTTCTGTGCCAATTAAGTCGAGTAACGTAGAGATTTAGATTTCGTCTGGACCGTTGCCAGACGTATGTTTGTTTAGTGAAGTTAAATATTCACTCCCTCTGTGATTTCTCCTCCACGTCTCCAGTGTGTTGAGCTGAATACTCATCGGCTACCGTGGGTCGGTAGCCGGGTTGGACGATGCCGTTAATTCGACAGGATCAAACTGTGAAGTCCTGCAAATCAGGCCCCAGCTCCCTTGGCGTGTGTCGGTCTACAACCGACCCCCTAACAGCGATCTTCATTTGTTATGGAGACACCTGGGATATATACCCTGGGGCACTCCTCACAGTTACATGGGCCTAAGTATTATTGTATCTTGACTGAGGGATTAACTAACAGAAATATGGAAATCCCAGGTTAAGTAGTGAACCCATAAATGTTGATATTACCAGGAAATATGTTATGTGAGTTGAGTACATGAACTGAAGGAAAAGTATCATGTTCATGCCGATAGAACGTGATGTTATAAGTTGATTTGGGATAGTGTCAAGTGTGTCATATTATCCACTTGCAGTAACAATGGAATAATATATTGATTGTTAAATGTTGTAACCAAGAATTGAAGATATAGTTTGTTACTTATAAAGGTAAGACCTGCGGGTCCAGTGTTATTGACAGTGTGTAGTAATTTCTAAATCTTACTTGTCAAAGAAACAATACAACAGTTGTCTAATGAAGTAATGAGTAATAGTTGGTGAATGGTATAATAAGTACTTGGAGTTGTTTAATGATATAATAAGTACTTGAAGTGTTTAATGAATTAATAAGCAATTGTGGGTCTATTTGATCAATGGTACAGTAAGACCTGAGAGTCCAGTTTTGTCTGGGTGAATTTAAGTCACATCATATTCACTCACTGTGTTAATAAATATTGAATTAGTTATCTACGAGTATCACCACTCTACTCCTTCTAAACATTGGTTCCCAGAAAATAATACTTACTCACGTGCCTATACATCTACCACACTACCCAAAAGCTTTCCATGAGTCATGTTACATACTAAAAAGCTGGGTGGTGGCATTTACCCTTTGTAAGTATAATAAGTGTTGTACTAAGAATAACATGGTTCCCCAGACTAGCCCATGTATGAGAATATAAGTAAAACAGAGTACAGTAAAAGTCCAAAAATCCGGATGCCAGAAATCCGGACCACCCGAGAATCCGAACTATTCGAAAACTCAAATTTTTTAACTTTATTTTTTTTTTTAATTTAGCTGGCTTTTGTGTGTATGTGTGCATGCGTGAGCGCGACAGCTGCACAGCGGCAACAAGCGACCACAAGGTCGCCACTTTAAAAAAAGCAATCAAACTGTGATAACGTATGTAATTTTGAGTCCTACTGTTTCCATTTCAGAGTACTGTACAAGCCCATAATAATGGCTCCTAAAGTAGATAAACTTTGTTATGTGAAGAGAAGAAGAACACGTTGAAATTGAGTGACAAACTTGAAATAATTAAGAAACTAGAACGTGGTGTGAGCAATACTATTCTAATGGAAACATATGACATTGGAAAGTCTACAATTTATGATATAAAAAAGGCAAAGAATAAAATTTTTGAATTCACAGCTTTATCTTTAAAACTGCTCGTTTTGATAAATGAAGCATGCTATATTTGCTAATGAATAAACTATCAAAATGTACCTGTTCATCTCTTCTTTATTCCTCCTTAAATTTGAATTTTAAAAGTACTGCCTGAGAATCCGGAAAATCCAAAAATCCGGACCGACCCAATCCCCAAGCAGTCCGGATTTTTGGACTTCTACTGTAAATACTTCAGAAAGGTAAGTACATATAAATTTAGAAAATATAATATACAGTATATGAAAAGAAATGGAAGACTTGGAAAGTATAAGAAAAGACAGATAAGACATGTAAGTAAATTGTGGAACTAAAGACAGCCTAGAAATTATTAAATAACTACACCATGAAGGTTTAATCTAAAGAACATAAGTAACTAAGGAAAGAATTACTTATATAAGAATATAAGCAAGAATATAAAATACATTTATAAATAAAGACTTGAAGAATAATAACAGAAAACAATATCTGGAGAGTAAATTATAAAGAGAAAGAAATGGCCCGTTACAGCCTCACCATTTCTCCAATATGTCCTGGAAATCACACATCCTTAATATAGCTAAAGCTGCCTCCCAAAAATTGGGAATGCTGTACAGATGCCGTAGCTCCTTCACTACTGAGCAGTTGCTCCACGTATATAAGAGATTCATTTGTCCTAACTTGGAGTACTGTTCTCATATCTGGGGTGGCTCTTCTGTCCAACTGTTAGTTAGGGTGGATTCAAAGGCATTTCGTCTTATTAACTCTCCTCCTTTAGTCGAAAATCTCTCTTCCCTTTCTCTTCACCGCAATGTAGCTTCACTCTCTCTCTTTTACAGGTACTTTAACGGGCAATGTTCGGTGGATTTGACATCCTGTGTACCGCCGGCAAGGCCGTGGGCCCATAACAAACGTCATGCCCGCAGTACCCACCGTTTCTCTGTGGATGTCGGTCACACGAGAATAACTCGTTAAAAGTACCTCCTTCTTTCCTCACACAGCCAAACTGTGGAATGCTCTGCCTCCTTCTGTGTTTCCATACTTATACAATCTGTCTCACTTTACAAAGCTGGTTTTCCGGCATCTCCATGGTGTTGATTAACACAGTGTACAGTGTAACCTTTTTCTTCTCTATTTTCAGTTTCCTTCTGTTCCTATTTCCCCCACCCCCCCAACAGGCCCCGTTGTGGGTCATTTGACCTGTGCCCGAGTGGGCTAATTCCAGTAGAAAAAACCCAGAATAAAGTACTGTACCCTGTACAGTATTTAATAAGAGGCAACAACTTTTTAGGTCAATTGATAGTATCACACCGGACTTTATTTTTATATTAAAAATTGCTTTTTCCCTTTGGTTTTTGATGAGTTTCGAATGAATTTGACATCCGTTTCCTCCGGAAATCACTTCTTTTTTTTGTTTTTGTTTTTTTAGATACCCCCTCCCCAACAATCATAGCGGAAAAAGTTGGATTTTCTTTCTTTTTTGAATAAATCAAATAAATAAAATACTAACCAACCAACAAAACCTAACCTAACCCTCCATTCTTCATGCCCCCACATCTTACCTTAATCTGTAAAACTATTGTGACACCACCAAACATGCTGTTCTTCGGGCAGTGTACACTGGTTATTACACTTTGGACAAAGAACTATATTCGGTAATACATGTACACCGCATTTTCTAAAAAAAAGAAATTGCCTCACTATTTTTCTGGTGTAACTCTGCAAAGGGAGCAAAATAATCATTCTCACAATGTCGGCACAGCTCGTCCAACTCAAATCTCAGCTCCTGACCCACCCACTCATTGTTCAGAGGCTATAAAAAAAAAAAAATCTTGCCCAATTAAAATACTCCTATCGCTATAGCCAATAAGAAACTTCCACTTCACCAGTCCCCCACATGCGCTGTAGACGCTTAAGAAGCGAACATGGAGGTCTGGAGCGATGCGTGAGTGGGTGTCAGACATACTCCACCAGATGTAAACAGGACATGGCGACACTTGTGAATGAGCAAAAGTAATAATATTGAAAAATTAATATCTCGGTTATCCTTAATTTCCGCTGGAAATATCATAGAAGTGTCTAAACATTATGAAACACATATTAATAACAACAAAATAAAGTCCGGAGTAAAATTATAAATTCACCACTTTTTATACTGTTACTGTACTGTATTTTTTTTTTTTTTTAATTTATCGTTTTTATACATTTAGTACATTCACTGTAGGCTGAAGTAGCATTCATAATTTTTGCATTATTATTGAAAAATTAAACAATAACCATGACCCCGAGGAAAGTGTTTGGTATACATAAGGGTGATGAGATGGTGAACCCTAAGACCATATCAGTGAACTAAAAGTAAGAATACAGTACTGTACTTTACGTACGTTACTTTTTCAAATTAATTTTAATTAAAAAACATGTATTTCTTCCATAAAACTTAGATACATTGGTGTTGTTGTAATGACCACGGTCGTACACGTCAGTTAACGCCAAAATCAAATGATTCATATTACGCTCAATAGCCCACAAAACATGTACCTCTACTTTTATTTTGAGTCCTCCACCTGAGGAGTCCGTTTTCTCAACACTTCAAGACGCCTCAGTCCTCCGTTATCCCATTTTCTCTGACTTACTGAAACCAACCTCTCTATATAATGAATTTGAATGTGAGAGAGAACACCTTTGTTTTGAGTCAACTTAGATATGTCTGTTTACAGTTGGAACATTCAAGATCCATTGTGAGTGGTGTTGAACGCTTCAACTGTCCTTATTGTTAGTAAGACGTGTCAAGTAAGCGAGTGTTGAGTTTGCCAGTTAGAGTGGCGTATTTTAGGTCGTCCGTGGGGATAACCATGGGTTTCTGATCGCTACTGAAGTTATATTGTTTTGTCGCCCCGACATCAGAGAATCTGATGTTCATAGTTTAGTTAGTGTCAGTTGTCTATTTAAGAAAGTTATTGATCTTCTGAACAGTTCCTGTCAAACTCAAAATTCTCCAAGATTTAACGGCCGTTTGACCGGGGATGTGGTTTGCGGGCAGGTCAATAGAGTTGCGAACGCATATATAACTTCAATTCACCTCATTACTGACAAACTCAATCTCTGATTAAATCATAAACATAGATGTAGAAAATTAGCCTGATCTGTGACACTGACGGTCACAGCTAGGTGTCCAACGACTACTGTGAATAGAGGGTATATTGTTAGTGAAATTAGTCTTTCTAGTAGGAATATGCCCTCAGGCCCGTATATATGCAGGCGCGCGAGGAAAAATTACTCCCTCTGTGATTTCTCCTCCACGTCTACAGGTATGTTCACGTGTGTTCCACGCCGCTATATTAACTCAGTTTAACTTAGTCATTTTTGCGAATATCAGTGTTCATGTTTTAACATAGTACTTTCAGTGCCAATTAAGTCAAGTAAAGTAGAGCTCTAGCTATCGTCTGAACCGGTGCCAGACGTATGTTTTGTATAGTGAAGTTAAATATTCACTCCCTCTGTGATTTCTCCTCCACGTCTACAGACGCTGTTGTGGGGGTTAGCAACACTCCTGAGGTTCGGGAGCCGCCTATGGGCACGATGTCTCTCGAAAGACGTCTTTAAGGTGGCGAGATTAGAATCCCAGGGCGAGATTCCTTGGCAGACGCCACGGCCCACCGCCACGAGTCAACTTTTCCCGGGCCAGGCGCTCCGAGCTAGCGAGCGAGCCTGTAAACAACTCTGGCCCACTGAATCCGTCATATGATCATGGTCTATCTACTGTTCTTGGTTATATGTATGGAGCCGGATTAATATCCATGCTTAGGGATGACTAGCAGAAATATAGTCATCCCAGGTTAAGTATTGAACCCCTGAATGAGAGTTCAAGGTACCAGGTGGTTCCTTGTGAAATGATAAGAAGTATGGTATGTTACTAATTGTGGAACTGCCCAGTGTGTTATGTATTCAGCTGTAGTACCCATGAAAGAATAACCTGAGAGTATCATGCTCTAATCAAGAAGTGGAGAGGTAATTTGTTACTTGTTAAAGTAAGACCTGAGGGTCCAGTGATGGCTTGTGAATAATAGTACGGAATCTCATGTATCAAGGTAATGATATCCCAATTGTCTAATAAAGTAATGAGTATTTGGAGGTGTTGAATGAGGTAATAAGCTCTTGAAGTGTTTGATGATTTAATAAGTTAAATGCGGTTCTGTTTAGCCTGAGTGAATTTAAGATGCATCTTCTCCACTCACTTGTTAATAAATATTGAATTAGTAAACTACGAGTATCACCACTCTACTCCTTCTACACATTGGTTCCCAGAAAATAATACTTACTCACGTGCCTAGACATCTACCACACTACCCAACAACTTTCCATGAGTTAGGTTATATAATGAAAAGTCTGGGTGGTGGCAGCTACCCTTTGTAAGTATAAAAAGTGTTGTACAAGGATAACATGGTTCCCCAGACTAACCCATGTATAAGAAAGACATAAAACAAAGTATACTTCCGAAAGGTAAGAACATTGAAACTGAGAATATAATATATATATATGAAAGGAAATGACAAGGAAGAACATTGACTTGGAAAACATAAGCAGAGAAGCATAAGAGTTACTTATATAAGAATATATAAGAATATAAGGTATATAGAGATAAAGAACATATCAGAATATGAGCAAGAATACATAAGAATAAGAATACATAAGTATATATATATATATATATATATATATATATATATATATATATGTAAAGAATTGAAGAAGGATAAGTATATAAAACAGGGTACTCATTGGAAAGAGTACTACACAGAACATATAAGTATATGAATAAATAGAATACTAACAGAAAAGAATAGCTGGATGGTAAATTATTGAAAAGAGAAAACTTGGCCCGTTACATTGTGCTCTTTTTTTGTTTAAAATGGCGATCTTTTTGGAAAAATTTGATCTAAGGTGGACAACCTCTTATACCGGACACCCCTTCCCCCCAATTAGTCCGCCTTAGTGAGGTTTTACCATACAGCTCCTCCCTGACTTACAACCTACCCGACTTACGACCACCCGCACTTATGACTTGCCTCAGTCGTACCAAAATTTTGTCAAATTAAGTATTTTCGAGTCCCAACGTCAGTACACAGAAAAATTTTTTGTTTGTAATTCACTTTACAAGGGCTAGCAAGCATAAAAGTGAGAGTTTTGTGGTGCTGAGAAGAGAAAAGAGACCCATTTTAGATTTTCTATGTATTATTTAAGCATTTTCGACTTACGACCATTTCGACTTACGACCTGGATTTGTTTCCCTAACCCCGTCGTAAGTCGGGGAGGAGCTGTATTAGCTTTATATGAGAGAAACTATTTAGCCTAATCTGAAGGATACAAATTACTGTTTAAAACATATAAAGCACCTGTGCAGTACATTACATTATAAAAAAAAACTAATGCTTGGAAATACTTCTTACCTGTCCTAAAGATTATCACAGTCCTTCCAAGGCGGTCAGGTGTTGGGAGAACAGTTTGCATCTGCAGAGGCCACACATGCTCCAGTGCAGAAGGGTATAATTCAATGTACATATCAGCATTCTCCTGTCGTGCTCGATAATAACTGCGTATCTGGAATGTAAATGCTGTTCTGTATTTGTCCTGCTCCACTGCAATGCAACTCTACATCACATCATTACCCAAATTTCCTACATTGTGCTGCAGATAGGTTATTCCACTAACCCATGAGATGACTGGTAAAGCGGAACCCAGTTTAAAACTAGTAGGTGCCTGGCCAAATAGACCACAGGCCATATAAAAGCCAGTCCTACTATGCCTCAACTTTAAGTACTGTCTTAATACTGGGGCCAAATACCGTACTAGTGGATACCTCTCTTAATGTCAGGTCAAGTATGGACCATCTGATCCGTAACTTCATTTATAGTAGAGTACAGTAGTCCCCTTAACGATTTGTTTTTCATCTTACATATCTTATACTTCAGGATCATGATTTCTTTTAATTATACAATACTGAAGAAAAATATATTATCAATATTAAGGTGCACAGTGTGTTTAACCACTCTAGGAAAGTTTTTAAATTTTTAATTATTCGTTCAAGTCTTTTCCTCTTATGGGGTAAAGTGGTCAGACAGGTGTTGAGCTCCTGATTCTTAGTATTCAGCAGCAAGAAATTAGTCCACTGCAGAGATGTTCCAACTATAGCAAGAATATCAGAGTGAATGATTTTCAGATTTGGGATAAAACCCATTTTTGAGACATGTATGATTCTGGACCTTTTTTTTCACTTTTACAATACAGTACCATCCTTGGTATAAGGCAGGGTGGCTGGGTATGCACTAATTCCCCGATTCTTTGCATTCTGTAGTTATTAGGTTACCCTTAATCCCTTGATAGGATGCTAGCTTTCCATAACTGGTAAGCACACCTCACAAGTGTACAGTACAATACTTCTTATACTACCATACTAAATGTGCAAGGGGGTTTGTGTACAGAGAGAGAAACCAATCCTTCACTTACCATGACTGCTATGCAAGAATCCTATTAAGGTAGGTCTTCTTATCTATACTAATGAAGTGTATACACTGGGAAATAATGGGAAACTCAAATACGAATATCTTATCATAAGATTGGCCCTTTACATCAATTTTCTATTGCCCTGCCATATATTTTTTCCCACTACAGTGCAGGGTAACCAGAATCATGGGCAACAATACTACTTCATTTACTAGCAATTATTCTCTCTAACTGCCACAACATATATGTTCTCCTATGGTGTTCATGTTCCTCAAAGGACCTAAAACCTCATTAGGTAGATCTATCTAATTAACAGGGTGTCTCATTATGCCTGCACCATAGGAAGATTAATGTTCTTCTCTTTCATTCTTTTACAGTGAAGGTTGGGGTGATGAGAGCAACTGAATGGCCATAGATATCCTGTTTTTTCCTGAACAGACAGCTCTAACCTATGTGTAGTAAACACCTTATCTTTATTATTATATTTTTCAGGGGCCATCATGTTTTCCCAAATATTGTTTATAACCAATGTTTTTTTTTAAGGATATATATGATAATTTATCCTGTAACCCAGCAGGACTCTACTTACTACAGTAGTGTATGATGCCCCATGAGTCAGTGGATATGGGTATAAAGATTAGTTCCAGCTTGCCAAGTCATTTAATTCATTGCTACTGCTTAGCTTAATAAAAAGAAAAAATAACTTTTTCATGACATGAAAGTTACTAGAACACCACCACACGATACTTAGTACTGACTAGAACAAAATAAATGTAAATTGATCCCTCTCACTCACCATAGCCATTGCCTTATCATAGTCAAACTTCCGTGCTCTCAAGAAAGCAAGCAGGAATGGCTTGTCTAGGCGTGAGCGTAATCCTGGCTCTGCTTCAACCATCTCCCTGTGAACCAAATCATCAGATTAATATCTACTTGTTACTGCACTTACAGATAAACTATTTTTCTACACAGATTCATTCACAAATAATTCAAGTTTTAACACAATAAATTGCACAATGCTTAATAGTCTATACCAGGGGTCACCAAACTTTTTTCACAGTGGGCCGGATAACTGAAAGAATGACGAGCGCGGGCCGCATAATCATTCTGTTCAATACTTGCAAGCCAGAACGAAAGCTCTGGTAACGTCAGAGCGTAGGCGGAGCTACCACGAGCCGGGGAAGGACTTGGGATCCGGCCCGCGGGCCGTAGTTTGGTGACCCCTGGTCTATACCTTCCTTCAAATATGAAATGTTGCCTTTAAAATAATGTAAATAAAGTTGGGTATTACCAAAATGTATTTCAAGAGGTAACTTAAATAAAGAGTAAAACCATCTGAAGATATTCAATCATTGTGAATCACTAAAACAGCAAACAAAAATATTATGTACAGCAGCTAAAACAACTAGCCGTGTATATTTTGTGGGAAAGAATATGAGACCATGGACGATAAATATTGGTATACGAAGTGCTGTCACTAGTCACACGTAAAATTTTGGAGCATATCGACCCCCACCTTCACAGATAGTTGTTTTAGCTACTGTACGACCTAATACTGTACAGCCTTTTCATCACACATGTTGGGATCCCTGATGGATATAACTTCTCTTTAAAGAATATAATCTCCCTCACATAACTGGAGTTTATTAAATACAGTAATTCTAACCCCTCGGAGTTATTGTTGATGAGAAACTTAACTGGAGAAACCACATACAAGCCATTCACAGTAAAATCAATAAACAGTGTGGCATCATGTATCACACTCGACATTCACTCACTCTTACAGCAATGAAAGAAATCTATCATGATCTTGTTTACCAACACCTGATACACTGTCACACACTATGGGGGACCTCTGGCTCTTCAAAAACACAATCTCTGGTTACTGCACAAAAGAGAGTTGTACGGACAATGACCTACTTGAATAAAAAACAGATCACACAATCGAAAAATTTGCTATATTGAAATTTTTAAAATTCGAGGATATTAACACTTACTGCTGTGCCCTCTTTGTTTACAATTCTATCAATCACTTGCTTGACAATAATTATTTCCAGTTTCGGAATAATCAGAGATACAACTTAAGGCACCCAGAGCTACTAAGACCACCCCCCATGTGCTCCTCTCAGTCCCAGACCTCCATAAAATATCATGGTATGAAGGTGTGGAACAACTTACCCCCACACATCCGAGCAAAGACTACGCTTCCTTCCTTTAAATCATCTCTAAAAAAATATCTATTGTCGAAGTATTAATATTTCTTGTAACACTTACTATATTTACAGTACCTGCTTTTATTGTACCATCAAAACCGTTTTATCGGAAATTATCATGTAAATAGTTAAGTAATTACCATTGCAATAAACATAATTGCCAACTAGACATAATCCTGAAAGCTCTGTCCTCTTGTTCAACCTTATTACTGTACAACCCATGTTGTACTGCTCCCCCATTACCGGTATACTTATGTTTTTCAATTCCACTGTAATTTATATGTACAGGGAGTATACGTGTATGTGTATGTATGTGTGTGTATATGTATATTTATGTGTATATATGTAAATGTATGTATGTATAAATTAATAAATAAATAAAAATAAATAAATAAATAAATAAATAAAAAATAAAAATAATAAAATAAATAAATATTGAAGTGATAACCGTGGTAACATTATGAGATGTTCTTATTACCACCATGCTATTGCACTATTCCAGATGATACTAAATGCTACATAATACTTCCTTGAGATAAATGCATAGTATATATCAGGTGCCTCAAAGAGAGCTCAGGTTCTCAACTGGCTCAGCCATGTTAATATATTGTTATTATTATCCACTCTGTATCTGTATTTTTCTGACTAAATAAAATGTTTCAAATCAATTTGCTTTATACCTGTAGTAGGAAAGGGGCAAATGAAACTTAAAAGAAACAATATGAAAACTCAAATGATAACTATACACACACTCCAGTAAAGTATTTAAATGAACATTCTCAAAATTAAATCCTTAACATTATCAATTCTCAGTTACCGTAAGTGAACTGATTTTTCAAGAAGGAATGTTTACAGGGGAGCAAGAACCCAACTAACTCAGCTCAGTTATTATCTATAAAGTTAGAGGACTGATCATGAATTCCTATTAGCAATTGAGGAGGGACTGCTCAACTTTACAGTGGACCCTTGTGGGGCAGGCATCTGCCAGCTCCAGCTTTGGAAACTCGTCAAGTAGTGTCCTCTTGAGATATTTATAAACTCCAATTAGGTCACCCCTTGCCATCTAGAGTATAAAATAAGCAGTTGCAGTCATTCTAATTTCTCTGGATAACTCAGGTGCCATATCTCGGGGACCAGACGGGGTGACAACACAATACTCCAAGCCGGGAAGCACCTCACTCCTGAATAGCGTAACGAGGGATGAACCATCTAGATATTTCAAAGACCTTCTTATAAGACCTACTAGTTTAGTTGCTTGATTCACCTTCTTCTCACAATGCCCGAGAACTTCAGATCATTGTCAACTTACACACACAGGTCCTTTTCACATTTGGTCTCTTAGTGCTGTTTCTTTACTTTTATCCTCTTCACCACTGATCGGCTCGTTAACCGCTTGGGCGATCAGTCACGTCTCTGTTACTTTTCTTTTTCTTTTATCCTCTTCACCAACTGATCGGCTTGTTAGCTGCTTGGGCGATCGGTCACATCTCTGTTACTTTTCTTTTTCTTTTATCCTCTTCACCAACTGATCGGCTCGTTAGCAGCTTGGGTGATCGGTCACGTCTCGGTTACGCACTGTTGGCAAGTACTGGGCATGCACCGGCTCCTGAATATACCGTTGGGACATGTGATACGCCTCCTTATTGTTGGTACGATTGAATCTAAACAGCCATTACCTCAAGCACTCTTGAAGCTGACAGAAATATTTCTACAGCACTTCACAGTCTGTTTGGTTCTTAATTTCTCTGAATGTGACATTGTCTGCAAACATTTGTATGTAGGAGTGTATAGCTTCTGGCATGTCTTTTATGAAACAAGCAAACAACAACAGGCCCAGTATGTTATCCAATATGACCCTACCTAATACCGGAGGTTTTCACCAGACATTCAGGTTTTCTCTAGTGCTAACACTGGACAATGTAGGTTGTAGCAAACTTGTCTGCCCAACTGGCTAGTAAGCTGACAAGTGGAGATAATGATAAATTAACCCTTAATCTTTACCACTGTAACTATAAATCCCACTCAACACACTCTGGTGTTTGGTAGAAGGAACAGTAGTCTTCAGATTCATAGATCCCTGTGAACAACTTTAGTTTACCAAGAAAGATTACTCACCTTAGTGCTTGTACATCCCGGTCAACCCACTCTGGTTTTTCGTGGAGGTCCCACTCTGCTTCAGCAGCCAATTCTTGTGGAAGAGCCCCATCTTCAACTTCAGACACAACCCTCCTGTCCACCCTCAGTGCTGCCTGTACTGCAGCATCCACTTCCTCGCAAGTGGATACTTCTTCCTCTCTTTGTTCCACTACCTCACTTGTTCCTTTTATTGTTTCCAATTCATTTGTAACATCTGTAGTTTTTGTCGTCTCTTCTTTATCTTTAATGTCTACCTCCACTGTGGCCCCAGGTTTTAATTTTTTTTCCTCTGCTTTCTGAGAATCCTGAAAGACGTCAAGGTATCAAATGTCTACAGGTGGACATTAGGATGGGATAAAAATAAAGTGAATTATACAAGTTATACAAGGTTGACTTTTAAGAATAAGTATACAATTCACCCCAAAGCATAATTCCTATAATTCTCCCACTGTAGGCATCCCATTATCAATTACTGCTCCTCCCCGACTTACGACGGGGTTAGGGACCCAAATCCAGGTCATAAGTCGAAAATGCTTAAAAAATACACAGAAAATCTAAAATGGGTGTCTATTTTTCTACTCAGCACCACAAAACTCTCACTTTTAAGATTGCCAGACATTTTAAAGTGAATTACAAACGAAAATTTTGTCTGTACTGACGTTGGGGCTCGAAAATACGTAATTTGACAAAATTTTGGTACGACTGAGGCAGGTTGTAAGTGCGGGTAGTCGTAAGTTGGGGAGGAGCTGTACACTACTGTATATTTTTATTCAATGACATTTCACACTTTAAAAAATTTCACTGACAATATTTACACATTTCAAATTACTACCGGTAATATTCAATAGTTTAGTGACATGCAAGAACTCAAGTACTGTATTGTGGTGTGTCTTCCAAAGATCACACAAATAATTATCTCTTACTTCAGTATTGATTTTATACTTCCTTCTCATTCAGGGAACCTAAAAAATTTTATTTAACATTAGTACAGCAATATGAGATCAATAGGATTTTGTAAACATCTAATAAATATAACCTTAAGACATATGTTTCCAAAAGAGCCAGTTATCATGTACCAGACTCAAGCTAAATGCTGTTTGCAAATGGTCCATGGTCAGGGTCACAGCCAAAAGCCAATTCAAGGCTCACGGCAAACAATGTTACAGAAGAGCTTTTTGAATGAAGTTCTAGTTCACAAATCAATCTATTGCTTCATGAGTGCAAACAAATTCTACCTCTTTGTCATTGGAGTGTTGATCAAGTGGTCCCTGTAAGCTCTGGGGTGCTGGGTGGACAGCAGCCATCCCAGCCTCTTCTCGAGTCTCCACCATCTCTGCTGCCTCGTCACACAATCCCTACGTTGAGATGCCGGGACACCAACCCAGACCTGTTGCCTCTCTGTAAAAGAAAATCAGTACATTACATCCATAACTTGTATTTCTTTTTTTTTCACTTAGGATAGCACCAATACCTATAACAATTTCAAATTATGTGAATATTTTACATAAAATCCTCTGAATTGTAATTAATGCACAGTTCAGTATCTCAAAAAGTATCTGTCCACACTGTATGAACATTATGAGACCATAGATGATAGGTATTAAGATATGCACATTCCTGCCCTGTATAGTTTAACATAAGTAATGCAATGTGTATCGATTTCAGCTTTAATTAATGTGATGTTCAGTTACCAAATGTAGTAGGATCAGTATACCACAGAGCCACACATACCAACCCTCCCGGGACATTGCGAGTTGCAGGTTGCATTTTGGAAGTCATCGAACCTATACTGGCAGATACTATTTGAGATACTGTTCATAATGCATAACAATTATTGGGAAAACATTTTCAATTTACAGCTGCTTAACAATTAATTCTTTTCTATAAAATAAAATATTTTCAGGGAGAGATCAGAGAAGTGTCATTGTCAATTCTCTTCACTGATACATCCCCTTGCTATAGAGGTGCTGTCAGTAATGTTACATGGGCCTACACATATCACATTGTGTCCAGTTGTCAGTATGGAATGATGTTGAAAAAAAAAAAGGCCAAATATATTCTTATATTCTTTAACAGGTAAAATGCATCTGATGGTTTTGTTGGCTATCCTTGGTCGAATTGCCTTACTGTTTACCATTGTTTGTTTTCCTCCAGCCTTACAATGTATACCTTGCATGGTCTATGTATACAGTATGCCTGCATTGGTCTTCATACGTGCTAGAATTGTATATCGGGGTAGGTGAGTGTATGCAAAATAACACAACCACACACTTTACAACAGACTACAGCAAATACAACACAGCCACACATTACAACAGTCTACAACATAACACAACCCCTCCAAACATCATCTTGAGGTAAACATATTATCTCCTTAAACTAACGCAATACTGTACTAATCAAACGCCATCTGAACCACTTCATTAAGATAGCCTATCACCTGGTGCTTGAGGGCTATACAAAAATGAATGAGTTGACGGTCGGAGTTTTTTTCTGAAGATGGCAGGTCAATGGGTAAAGAAAACGGTTAAATTCACAATAGTAATGATATTTCTTAATAAATTGGGCCAAAAAGTGTCAAAAATAAGGGTTAAAGTTGCTAAAAAAAAGTCACGTGACTGCGAAAAGCTGTGATTGGTTGTGACGTCACTGGTTGTCCAACCTTCTCGGGTGATCGGCTCAGTAAATTAATACTGTTAGAAAATTAATTGTGATTTATTGTGCAACACAGTAATATTATTTTGAATATATAAATATTAGTAAGCACATAAACTAATTCAATGGATATTAGCTGCCCATGCAATAAATTTCACAAACATTCCAAACAATATTGATATTACTGCATTTTGGTTTTAGTCTGGGGAACCTTAAGATTCTAACTATCTCTACAGGATTTCTGCTGCAAAACATTTTTTGATCGCAAAAGAAAATACAGATCATAGGTTAGGTTAAGTTAGGTTGGTTATGGTATGATGAGTTAAAGGTTAGCTTAACATACATCGGTAAAGGGTGGGGGGGTAGTAACTCAAAACTAGTGACTTCCGATAGAAATGAAGGTCAAAATCGCAAACCATCAGAAATAATCATAGGTCTACAGGTCTATGTACAGGGATGACCAAAACTTAAAATGTACCCAATATAACCTCTTGAATCTAAACATCCAAGCACTCATGGTAGTTAAAGTAAATTGGTATTATTACGTTTACACACCGTTCATTCCTACCACTAATCTATTATCATATTCGAATAAGACATCTAATTATAAGATAATTTTCATATATTACATTACCGGCGGAAATGTATAATAACGGAGATAGCTTTTCCAAAAAAATTTCTATTTTCTTCTATTAACCTGCCATTATCGGCTGCCTCTCACCCAACACTGCGTGTCTCTCGCGTCTCCTTCATAAATCATTACACGCATGCACACCCGTACACGTCACGCAGCCAATCAAAAACGTTTTTGCTTTTGGAACCAATTAAAATGATTTTGGGTTTAATTCAGAGTATATTTGGCTCAATCAAAATCAAGTTTTATTTTGGCTCTCATATTTTGAAATTCAAGTTCAGTTCCAACCATGGAAGTCTGCGATGGATGTCACTTAAAGTATATGGAGCTGATTGCGAGTTTTTGGAAATAAAAAAGTAGAAACTATAGCATTTTTTCGTTCGCATGGTGTTCTTCCAACCTCAGTAAAGTGTACTAAGAGCAAGACTGAATGTAAATATCGTAAAGACCAACATATGTGGCGTTGTAAGAATCCCAGAATCCAATGACGAACAAGAACCAGGCCAATAAGGTAAGAAATAGGTGATTCCATCATATGGTGAGAGTCAGTTAAGTTAGGTTAGATTAGGTTCGGTCGCTTAGCCACTTTTTGTTTCGGAAAAAGTCAAACAACAAAAAATCGCAAAAAAAAGGCTGATTTCCGCCAAAAATGAAGGTCATATTCGGTCTAAACACACACAAATACACTAGAAAAATATATTTTTTACTTGCTAAAAGTGAACGGTGTGACAATGCAAATTTACCAGTAAAATTTTACCCATTAATTAATATAAATGATGATATATCCGAGTGGCTCATAAGCAATTCATCAAAACAATAACAGCACTATGTTGTCATGTTTACCTAGCACCAGGCATTCTCAAAACAAAGTCCAGACACTGTCACTACTTCTAAATTTACTCGTATCTCCATCTAATACTGATATACTCTGTAAATGCAATGAAAAAATTAGAAAGTCTACCGTAGGAATACAAGACAGCTGAGCTGATGTGAACATGGGAATTTTTTTTTTTTTTGTTAAAAAGAACATTAGAATGTAGGAAACTGTAGTGGGTCTATTGGCCCATACTGGGCAATCCCATTTACACCCAACCCCTATTGCTCATATATCCATCCAACCAGTGGCGTTTAGCCTTGGATTAAGTGGGGGACTTTGGGGCCAAGGTAAATGTTGGGGGGGACAAAACCAAACCTGTGTACAACTTGCATGATAAATTATTCAAGATAATCGTAGAAATGGTACTGTAGTGGATTTCTCCCCTACAAACGCTGTTTATCGCTGCATAGCCGACCCCACGAATTCCCCTGTGTATGCCTCGTGGTCTAGGTCAACCAGCGCCGCCCACGGAGCGGGGGTCAACTACTAAGCCACGCCAACCCCCGCTATTTAAGACCTGACCTCGTGGTGATCTCTCTCTTTCTACCCACACCAACCAGCCAGCAACACCTCCTCCGCCGCTGCCTGGCGGCCCTCGCTCCTCCTCTGCCTGCCTGGCGGTCCTCTCTCCCGCTGGCGAGCATGGCGACCCACAAGCTGTCCTTCTCTGAGCGTCCTCACCAACCAGCTCTCTCTACATCACGCTTGTAACCATGCTGCCTTCCCAGCACCAAGCTGCATTGTACATCCAATACAATATGTATATAGAGAGCACATTGTGAGTTTCCTTTCTCCACCCCATCCTGAGTGTGAACCAAACAACCCATACCCCACAAATGGTGACTCCCGGAGATTCGCACTCACACAGGATAGAGGAGAAACTGATCACGCTCTCAGTCTTCAAGCAACATGGAAGACTGGCTTATCCACACAGAAGAAGCTCTCACCGGCTCTACAACTACTGTTACTACACCGCAGGTTAGACACCCTAGAGCAGCACTGCTTCTCTAAGCACACACCAGCTCCTCTTCCTGCCCCAAGCACCATGTCCTACCGACCCCAGCACACCTGTCCTGCCTCAGACGCCGCCCCCGGCCCAACAGTAACCCCTGCCGCCCCTGATGCGGCCTCTGTTCCTGAGTGCGGACCCACACACCCCTCTTTTCTCCCTCAGGTACTCCCTGCTAATGTCCTGCACCCTGCTGCTGTCGTGGACCCAGCTGCTGTCACGAGCCCTCATCCGCTTCTGCTGACGCAGCCCCTGCTCCTGACCCAGGCCCACACACCCCAGCAGGCGCATCTGACGACTCTGTACCTGCCGTGAGGGAAGCACAACGTTCATCGCCTCCACACACCCTTTTTCTCCCTCTCTTCTCCCACAGATATTGTGTATCTAGACAGTTGTCTCTAGCGACCTGCTCATCCACACCATCGCCGTTGTCTCACATGAGGCATGCACCGCCCGTTCTGCCTCACATGTGCCATGCAACCCTGCAGACAACAAGTCTCCTACACCGCCTGGAGGGAAGAAGGGAGTATTGTAGTGGATTTTTCCCCTACAAACGGCGTTTATCGCTGCATAGCCGACCCCACGAATTCCCCTGTGTATGCCTCGTGGTCTAGGTCAACCAGCGCCGCCCACGGAGCGGGGGTCAACTACTAAGCCACGCCAACCCCCGCTATTTAAGACCTGACTTCGTGGTGATCTCTCTCTTTCTACCCACACCAACCAGCCAGCAACACCTCCTCCGCCGCTGCCTGGAGGCCCTCGCTCCTCCTCCGCCTGCCTGGCGGTCCTCGCTCCCGCCGGCGAGCATGGCGACCCACAAGCTGTCCTTCTCTGAGCATCCTCACCAACCAGCTCTCTCTACATCACGCTTGTAACCATGCTGCCTTCCCAGCACCAAGCTGCATTGTACATCCAATACAACATGTATATAGAGAGCACATTGTGAGTTTCCTTTCTCCACCCCATCCTGAGTGTGAACCAAACATCCTGAACCCCACAGTACCATAAGTCCGTAACCTGCGAGGCTGCGACCTATCCGTCGTAGCATAATATACAAGCGTGTTAGCGTGCTTCTCTAGTTAAATATTATTTGCGTCATTATTACAATGAATTATAAATTATGATAACTTCAGTCATTTGCAAATACAGTACTTACTGATCAGTGATCCCTGATCACAGATAAACAATTGCGGAATATGCGTGTAGGTTACCCTATCACTGGTGACTTGGTGAGATGCAACTGACACTCGGTTTCTTATTTTAATGCAATTCTTGTACCTTATTTCATTAATATAGATAATTTTTTAACTATAAGAGTATGGAGTAATATTACAATCAGTCAATCATTCAGTTCAAGTCAATCAAGTGGCTGTAGCTGAGCTGAGCTGTACAGTATAAGGTAAATCAGTACGGTCCATCAATTATATCATTACAAAATGTAGGCCTAAAGCATTCTCATGACATATTAATTATATATTCTTATGACATAATATGTCATAAGAATGCTTTAGGCCTACATTTTGCAATAATATAACTGATGGACTGTCCTTATACTGTACAGCTCAGCTCAACTACAGCCACTTGAACTGAATGATTGAGATTGACTGAATGTAATATTACTCCTATAGTTAAAAAATTACTCGCATGTTCTCTCTAAACACACCTCACTTAGCAAGTAGAAAAACCCACAGTGGCACTGTGGCAGACGAAATATTTCTTCTGGGTAGTTTCGGCGACAAAATCGACAATTACTATCAGTCTGTCACCCTCCTCAGTGGAAATACATAGTGGTAATGTTCATCAACGACAAGGCAGTTTGTTTATATACACCGTGATGTGACCCCACCCCGCATATCTGTACCCTCCCAATTCCTGCCCTCCGGGCCTCACCTCACCTCAGTGACCTCACCTCACCCATGCCTGCATCTGGCGTGCTGCGCGGCGCACCCATTGCCTGAGTCACTTGACTCACTTCCTGGTTTTGGGAATGTTTTTGGAATTACAATTTTGAGAATAAAAAGTGGAGGGGCCAACCCAGGGGCCAGCCCAAAATCTGGGGGGGCCATGGCCCCCCCGTAGAATCGCCCCTGCATCCAACCTATGTCTGAAGTTGCTTTTCACGGCACATTTTTTCACTTACGAAACGTCCATGACTTAGGCCATAAAAAAACACCCTTAAAACTTATTTGAACGTGGCATTTGGGGTCTGAAGAAGCCTTCCTTTCTACTACAGTACCTACTGCTGCAGCGACGAGTTTGAAATTAGTGACTTCATTGCAAATGGCGGCCCTGTTTCTAGACAAATTCATATCGACTATTATAGCAGGACTTTAAACTTTTAATACAAATCATATATACCGATATTACTCTACGAACGTGGCAGAGTGTAGTTCTTGTGTTTACCCAGAACCTTCCACTCGTCCATTACGTAGTTAGTGTTTGGGGGGAGGAGGGTGATGAAGGAGGGTGTTTGGGGAGGAGGTGGTGGGGGAGTGTTGGGGAGGAGGGTGGTGGGGACTGTTTGGGGATGTGAATTCTCAGGGCTTTTCTGGTTTCCTTATCATTTTAGGCGTCCCGCGCGAATCGCGTAGATCCGTTGAGAAACATGGGGGGGGGAGGGGGGGTATGACCATGACGAGAGAAATGTTTGACAATAATAACAATAATTGACCCTCTAGGAGTCTAGGGTCTACGGGTCAGTGTGTGTGCGAGTGTTCCCCAGGAGGTCAGGGCTGTAGGGCATGTGTGTGTGTGTGTACCCTGGGAGGTCAGGGCTGTAGGGTGTGTGTGTGTGTGTGTGTGTCCCCCAGGGGGTCAGGGCTGTGGGGCATGTGTGTATCCCCCAGGAGGTCAGAGCTGTAGAACACGTCGTGTGTGTGTGTGTGTGTGTGTGTGTGTCCCCCAGGGAAGTCAGGGCTGTGGGGCATGTGTGTCCCCCAGGAGGTCAGGGCTGTAGAGCATGTGCTTGTCCTCAAGGATGGCACGGTGCTGCTGTCAACGACCAGATATGGCATGGTAAATACAATAAAATTACTTAACCAATATTGTATTTTTCATGGTAAGAAAATTAACATATGTAAGACAAAGTTTTTCGCGATACTGTCAATGGCAGTAAGGCTGATAAACAAGCATTGGTTGTTGATGGTGGAACCGTGTGACCAGTACATGTATTTGGGCAGCCCATTTACTTCTGACGAGACAATATCAACAGCAATTAAAGTTCATGTACATGCTAAGATGTGTCATACACTTAAGTTTGTTGCATTTGTAAACAAGAAATACGTTATTTCATGCAGCATTGATGTCCGCCTTGTTACATGGTTGTGAATCATGGTTAAATGGTGACATTACGCCTGTGAATAAACTTTATATGTGGTGTATTAAACAGTTATTGGGTGTCAGGGAAACGGCCAACAATGATTTATGCATGGTGGAAGTTGGTTATACTCCGTTACGTGCCCCCATAATAGCTAAGCAGCGTAAATTTTTCTCGAGGATATGGACGGGAAGAAGTGAAATGGTAGACGATCCACTTGCCCATACTATTAATGTTGTATTAATACGCCCACGTCAGGATATGAACGCGATCTTTTATTTAATGGTATTGATGATGTTCAAATAGCCTTACACACTCTGAAACAGAAACTGTCAAACTCAGACGCAAGTAGAGTACAATTATACAAGACTATCAATCCAAATTTTGATGATCATGCAATCTATAATACAAAGATAAAGGTGAATGAGCTAGAACGAGTATCGTGGACACGAATGAGAGTTAGTGCCCATTTCCTCACTGTAGAGGAGGGGCGCTGGAACAGAAGAGGCAGGGGCCGTCTGCCTATTGAAGAGAGACTGTGTTCATGTTGTTGAAGAGTGCCCCGAACAATAGATATACACCATCAATATAGTATTTCAACTTTTGTAAATTTGCTATCTGAAAGAACGGATTATGAAACTGTTTGTCGTGCAGTTCATCGAATACTTCCTGTATATAGTTACAAGTCACAGGGACACACCATTATCCACAATTATTTTGTATGTTTTAATCTATTTTACTTGTAGTTTTTTGTTTTTTTTTACTTTATTTACTCCTGGTTTTCCTCTGTGTTTTGTGTTACTGGTTGAATCAGTGAACTTTTATTAATGTTTGGTGTTTTAAAGCATTTGCATTTGGACCATTTTATGTAAAATTTTAGTGTAAACTTTGTATTCATAGTTTGTGGTCAATAAAATATCTATCTATCTGTGTGTCCCCCAGGGGGTCGGGGCTGTAGGGCATGTGTGTGTTCACCAGGAGGTCAGGGCTATAGGGCATGTGTGTGTATCCCCCTGGAGGTCAGGGCTGGAGGGCATGTGTGTGTGTCCCAAGGAGGCCAGGGCTGTAAGGCATGTATGTCCTCTTTGGGACCCTCCCAGGGGCGGCGGCGCCCCCAGAAATCCTCTCAGGGGCGGTGGCGCCCCCAAGCACACTTCCAAAGGCGGCGGGGCCGCCAGGGACCCTCTCAGGGGCGGCGACTCCCCAGGGCCCGTCTCAAAGGCGGCGGCGCCCCCCAGGGACCCTCACCGTGACCTTTCCAGGGGCGAAAGCAAAACCAGGGGCGGGGGCGGCCCCAGGAACCCTCCCAAGAGTGGCGAAACCCCCAGGGCACCGCCCCTAGCGACTCTCACAGTGACCCTTCCAGGGGCGACGGCAAAACCAGGAAGGGAGGCGCCCTCCAGAAACCCCCACAGACAGGGGCATCTCCAGGGGTCTTCCCAGGGTCGACGGCAAAACCAAGTGCGGTAGCGCCCCCAGGGGTCATGTCCCGGGTGCTGGCACCCACAGGGCTTATCCCAGGGACGGCAGTAATCCCAGGGACCCTGCCAGGGACGGCGGCGCCCCCAGGAGCCCTCGCAAGGACGGCTACGCCCCAAGGGGCCTTGCCATGGCTGGAGGCGCCCCCAGGGCTCTCCCAGTGGCCCTGCCAGGGACACTGGCTTTCCCAGGGGTCCTGTCAGGGGCACTAGCGTTCCGAGGGGTCCTGTCAGGGGCGCTGGCGCCCCCACGGACTCTCCCAGGGACAGTGACGCTCCCAGGGACGGCAACGCCCCCACGGGCCCTACTATGGGCGCTGGCGCCCCCATGGGTTCTCCCAGGAACGGCGGCGCCCCAAGGCTCTCCGATGGACAACGGTGATCCCAGGGGCCCTCCCAGGGACAGCGGGTCTCCCAGAGGTCCTCCCAGGGACGACAGTGCCCCCAGGGGCCGTCCCAGGGACGGCGGCGCTCCCAATGGTCCTGTCAGGGACGCTGACGTCCCCAGGGGCTCTTGGAGGGACGCCAGCGCCCTGACGGACTCTTCCAGGGACAGCGGAGCTCCCAGAGGCCCTCCTAAGGACGGCGGCACTATTCTTTTAACCCAAGAAATTACAGCCAATAGGAGAAGAGAGCAGAGAGTCAGCAAAATACCACAACTTATGTTTGTCTGTTGGATGCGATGATACTGGAATGTGATGGGCGGTGTGTTTACAGTATTTAACGTTGCATCTCCCAGAGTTCTAAATAGCGTAAAAGGTACTGCAAATAGGGACCCTACAGGTCTAGCGCTCCCATGGGCCCTCCCAGGGCGGCGGCGCCACCAGGGACCCTTCCAGTGGCGGCGGCGTCGCCAGGCAACCTCCCAGGTGCGGTTGCGCCCCCAGGGGCAGTCCCAGGGTAGGAAGCGCCCCCAGGGAATCTCCCAAAGACAGTGGCACCCCCAGGGACTCTCTCAGGCGCGGTGACGCCCCGAAGAGCCCTGCCAGGGGCTCTTAGAGACGGCAACGCCCCTAGGGGCCCTGCCAGGGGCTCTTAGGGACGGCAGTGCTCCTAGAGGCCCTGCTAGGGGCGGTAGCGACCCCAGGAGACCTGCCAGGAGCGCTGGTGCCCCTAGGGGACCTGCGAAGGACAGCGGAGCTTCCAGGGGCCCTGCCTGGGGGTAGTGACGACCACAGGGGCCCTGCAAGGGGCGCTGTTGCCACCAGGGGCTTTCCCAGGGATAACTGCGCCCAAAAAATTCCTCCCAGGGACGGCGGCGCCCTCAGGTGTCCTGTCAGGGACGGTGGCTACCCTAGGGGCCCTGCCAGGGACGGTGGCGCCACCAAAAGCTCTTCCAGGGAGAACTGCGCCCCAAAAAGTCCACCCAAGAACGATGGCTCCCCCAGGTGCCCTGTCAGGGACGGTGGCGCCCCCAGGGGTTCTGCCATGGGCGGATGCGTCCCCAAGGACCAGTTATGGGCGTTGGTGCACCCAGGTACACTACCAATCTCTGTCCGGCGGCGCCCCCAGGTGTTCTCCCAGGGGCCCTCTCAATGACGGTGACGCCCCCAGGGGCCCCAGGCGTTGGTGCCCCCAGGCTTCTCCCAAGAACGGTGACGCCCCCAGGTGCTCTCCTAGGGACAACGGCGCCCACAGGTGCCTTCCCAGGGATGTCGGCGCCTCCAGGGGCCCCTCAGGGCCTTACCAGGGACGAAGAAGCCCTCAGGGTCCCTGTCAGGGGCGGCGCGCAGCCAGGGGCCTTCCCAGAGACAAAGGCTCCACCAGTGGCCCTGCCAGGGGTAGTGGCAACCCCAGGCCCGGCTATGGGCGTTGGTGCCCAGGTACACTACCAGGGGCTCTATCAGGGACGCTGGCGCTCCCAGGCACCTCCGGGGACCTACAAAGGGCGGAGGGACCCCCAGAGGCCCTGTCAGGGCAGTGGCGTCTCCAGGAATCCTTCCAGGGGCGGTGGCGCCCCCAGGGTCTCTCCCAGGGGTGCTGGCGCCACCAGGGGCTCTCCCAGAGACATCTTCGCCCCCAAAGGCCCTACAAGGGACGGCGGCACCACCAGGTACCCTGTCAGAGGCGGTGGCGCCCTCAGGGGCCCTGCCAGGGAACCTGCTAGGGGAGGTGGCGCCCCCAGGGCTCCTGCAGAGGGCGGTGGGTCTTCCAGAGGACCTGTCAGGGTGGTGGCGCCCACAGGGACCCTGGCAAGGGCGGTGGGTCCGCCATCTAACTACTACTAGAGGCTCTCTTTGGGACGCCGACGACCCCAGGGACGCTCCCAGGGGACCTGCTAGGGGAGGTGGTGCCCCCAGGGCCCTAAAGAGGGCGATGGGTCTCCCAGAGGACCTGTCAGGGCGGTCGCGTCCCCAAGGATCCTTCCAGGGGCGGTGGCGCCCCAAGGGTCTCTCCCAGGAACGGCGACGCCGCCAGGTGCTCTCCCAGGGACAAAGGCACCCCCAGGGGCTCTCTCAGTGACGGTGACGCCCCCAGGGGTCCTGCCGCTGGCGTTGGCGCCTCCAGGGGCTTTCCCAGGGACGGTGACGCCCCCAGGTGCTCTCCTAGAGACAACGGCGCCCTCAGGGGCCCTCCCATGGACAGCCGCACTCCAAGGTACTCCCATGGTTGCTAGCACCCCAAGGGAGTTTCTCAGGGGCCCTAACAGCGACCGTGGAGCCCCCAAGGGGCCCTGCCAAGGACAACAGAGCTCCCAGGGGTCCAGCCAGGCCGGTGATGTCCCCAGGTGCCCCGCCAGTGGAGGTTGCGCCCCTAGGGGTCGCTGGCTTCCCCAAGGGCTCTCCCAGGGACGGCGGCGCTCCCAAGTCCTCTCCCAGGTGCGGTGGCGCCCCCAGTCGATCTCCCAGGCCCTGCCAGGGACAACAGAGCTCCCATGGGCCGTGCCAGAGCGGTGACACCCAGAGGGACACTGCCAGGGTTGGTGGCGCCCCTGAGGGCTCTCCCAGGAACAACAGCGCTTCCAAGGGCCCTCCCGGGGACAGCGGCGCCCTCCGGGGCCCTGCCAGGATTGCTGGCATCCCCAGATGCTCTTCCAGAGACGGCGGCGCCCCAAGGAACTCTCCCAGGGACAGTAGCAGTCCTATAGGCCCGCAATAGGAGACGAGAGCAAAGAGTCAGCAAAATACCACAACTTATGTTAGTCTGTTGGATGCGATGATACTGGAATGTGATGGGCGGTGTGTTTACAGTATTTAACGTTGCATCTCCCAGAGTTCTAAATAGCGCAAAAAGTACTGCAAATAGGGGCCCTACAGGTCTAACGCTCCCAGGGGCCCTCCCAGGGCGGCGGCGCCACCAGGGACCCTTGCCAAGAGCGGTGGGTCCCGCGGGGGCCCTGTCAGGGCGGTGGCGTCCCCCAGGGTCTTTCCCAGGGGAGCTGACGCCCTCGGGGGATCTCACAGGGACAGCGGCAACCCCCAGGTGGTTTGTAATGGGTGGTGTCGCACCCAGGGGCCCTCCCAATGATGGCTGCACCCCCGGGGGCCCTGCCAGGGACTCTGGGGCCCACAGGGACTCTCCCAGGTTCTCTTGCGCCCCTAGCGGCTCCGCCAAAGGCTCACTCAGGGACGACAGCGCCTACACGGGTCTCTCAAGGGGACGGCGGCGCCCCCAAGGGCAATGTTAGGGGCGGTAGCGCCCCCATGGGACCTGCCAGGAGCGCTAGTACCCCCAGGGGACCTGCTAGGCACAGCAGAGCTAACAGGGGCCCTAATTGGTGAAATGACGACCTCAGGGGGAATGCTAGGGGCGCTGGTGCCACCAAGGGTTCTCTCAGGGACATCTGCGCCCAAAAAATCCATCCCAGGGACGGTGACGCCCCCAGGTGCTCTCCTAGGGACAACGGCGCCCACAGGTGCCCTCCCAGAGATGTCGGCGCCTTCAGGGGCCCTCCCAAGGTTGCTGGTGCCCTCAGGGGCCCTGCCAGGGACAGGGACAGCATCGCCCCCAGGGAAAGGCTATGGGCGTTGGTGCACCCCAGGTACACTACCAAGGGCTCACTCAGGGACGCCAGCGCGCCCAGGGGTCCTGCTGGGGGTGGTGGCGCCCCTAGGAGCCCTGCCAAGAGCAGTGGGTCCCACGGGGGCCCTGTCGGGGCGGTGGAGTTCTCCAGGGACTTTCCCAGGGGAGCTGGCGCCCTCAGGGGATCTCACGGGGACAGTGGCAGCACCCCAGGTGGTTTGTCATGGGTGGTGGCGCACCCAGGGGCCCTCCCAATGGTGGCAGCACCCCCGGAGGCCCTGCCAGGGACTCTGGCTCCCCAAGGGACTCTCCCAGGTTCTCTTGCGCCCCTAGCGGCTCCGCCAGGTGCTCACTCAGGGACGACAGCGCCTACACGGGTCTCTCAAGGGGACGGCTGCGCCCCCAAGGGCAATGTTAGGGGCGGTAACGCCCCCAGGGGACCTGCCAGGAGCGCTAGTACCCCTAGGGGGCCTGCTAGGCACAGCAGAGCTAACAGGGGCCCTGATTGGTGTAATAACGACCTCAGGGGCACTGCTAGAGGCGCTGGTGCCACCAGGGGTTCTCCCTTGGACAACTGCGCCCAAAAAATCCATCCCAGGGGTGGTGGCGCCCCCAGGGTGCCTACCAAAGATATCGTCTCTCCCAGGGCCCTAGCCAGGAAAGTGACGTCCCCAGGGACCTTGTCAGGGGCTGTAGCGTCCCCAGGAACCCTGCCAAGGGTGATCGCGCCCTCAGGTGCTCTCCCAGGGCATTGCCAGAGGCCGTGGCGCCCACAGGGCCCCCGCCAGGGACAGCAGAGCTTCAACGGGCCCTGTAAGACGTAGTGACGCCCTCATGGGCCCTGCCAGAGGCGCTGGCACCACAAGAGGATCTCCCATGGACAGAGGTGCTCACAGGGTCCCTGACAATGACTGCGGCGCCCCCAGGG
>NW_024722158.1:8329623-8332123 GCF_018991925.1 Homarus americanus
ACGGCAGGGCCTACACAGACCCTCCCAGGGACGGAGGCGCCCCCAGGGACCCTCACAAGGACGGCGGTGCCCCAAGGTACTCTCTTATGGTTGCTAGCACACCAAGGGGGTCTCCCAGGGGCCCTGCTAAGGACAGTGGTGCTCCAAGGAGCCCAGCCAGGTTGGTGACGTCCCCAGGGGCCCTGCCAGGGTTGGTCGTGCCACCAGAAGACCTGTCAGGGACGCTGGCGCCCCCAGGGGTTTTCCCAGGGATGGCCGCGCCCCCAGGTGCTCTCTCAGGAACAACGGAGCTCCAAGGGGCCCTGCCAGGGGCAGTAGCGCCCCAAAGGTCTCTGCCAGGTGCCCTCAGGGGCTCTACCAGGGACAGCAACGCTCCCAGGGACCCTCCCTGGGACATCGGCGCCCTCGAGGGCCCTGCCATGGGCGAAGGCGCCCCCAAGGCCTCAGCTATGGACGCTGGCGCCCCCAGGGGCCTTCCCATAGTCGCTAGCACCCCAAGGGTCTCTACCAGGGGCGCTGGCGCTCCCATGGTCTCTACCAGGAACAGTGGGGCTCCCAGGGGCCCTCACAGGAATGGCAGGGCCTTCAGGGGCCCAGGGCCTTCAGGGGCCCTGCCATGGGCGGTGGCGCGCTCAGGAGCCGGCTACTAACGCTGGCGCCCCCAGGAACCCTGCCACGGGCAGTGGGTCCCCCAGGGGCCCTGTCAGGGCCGTGGCGTCCCCTACTATCCTTCCAGGGACGGTGACGCCCCCAGTCTCTCTCCCAGGGACAGCGGCGCTCCCAGGTGCTCTCCCAGGGACAACGGTGCCCCTAGGGATCCTCTCAGTGACGGTGGCGCCACCAGGGGCCCTCCCAGAGACGTCGGCGACCCCAGGGGCCCTGCCAAGGTCGCTGGTGCCCCCAGTGTCCGTGCCAGGGGCGGGAACGCCCCCAGGAACCCAGCCAGTAACGCTGGCGGCACAAGCGGCTCTCCCAGGGACAGCCGCGCCCCCAGGTGCTCTCCCAAGTGACAACGGCGCACCTAGGGGCCCTGCCAGGAGCGGTAGCTCCCCAAGGTTCTCTGCCAGGGGCGCTGGTGCCCTCAGGGGCTTTATCAGGGACAGCGACGCTCCCAGGGACTCTCCCTGGGACATCGGCGCTCTCAGGGGCCCTGCCACGGGCGAAGGCATTCCAAGGGCCTCGGCTATGGGCAATGGCGCCCTCACGGTGCCTACGAAAGACAGCGGACCCCCCAGGGCCCTAGCCAGGAAAGTGACGTCCCCAGGGACTTGTCAGGGGCGGTGGCGCCCCCAGGGGCCCTCCCATGGTCGCTAGCACCGTAAGGGAGTCTCCTAAGGGCCCTGCCAGGGGCGTTGGCGCCCCCAGGGTGCCTACCAAAGATAGCGTCCCTCCCAGGGCCCTAGCCAGGAAAGTGACGTCCCGAGGGACCTTGTCAGAGGCGGTAGCGTCCCCAGGAGTCCTGCCAAGGGAGATCGCTCCCCCAGGTGCTCTCCCAGGGCATTGCCAGAGGCCGTGGCGCCCACAGGGCCCCTGCCAAGGACAGCAGAGCTTCAACGGGCCCTGTAAGACGTAGTGACGCCCTCAGGGGCCCTGCCAGAGGCGCTGGCACCACAAGAGGATCTCCCATGGACAGAGGTGCTCACAGGGTCCCTCACAATGACCGCGGCGCCCCCAGGGGCCCTGCCATGGGCCGTGGTGCCCCCAAGGACAAGGGCACTCCCTGCGGCCCTCTTAAATACAGCAACGCTCCTAGTGGCCCTGACATAGGCGGGGGCGCCCTCAAGGGCCCTATTAGGGGCGGTGACGCCCCCAGGGAGTTTCAGGGACGTTGCCACTCCAGGGACGTTCCCAGGGACGGCAGTGCCTCCGTTGTCTCTCCCAGGGGCCCTGCCAGGGGCGTTAAGGGCCACACAGGCCCTGCCAGAGGGCTATCATTCTTCAGGGGCTCCTTCTAGGGACGGCTGCTCCACAGGGACAGCAGCGCCTCCAGGGTCTCTCTTCCCAGGGGCTCCTGCCAGTGGCGGTGACGCTCCCAGGCACGGCCAGGGGCAGTGGTGAACCCCAGAGGCGGTTGCGACCCGAGGGGTCTTGCCAGAGGCGATGGCACCCCAGGGGGCCATGACAGGGGCGTTAACGCCCCCAGGGGACCGGCTGTGGGCGCTGGCGTCCTCAGAGGCCCTCTGAGAGACGGCTGCACCTCCAGGTGCTCTACGAGAGACACCGGCGCCCAAAGGGGTCCTGCCAGGGTTGTTGGCATCCTCAGGGGCAGTAGCGCCCCCAGAGGATCAACCACGGACAGCGGCGCCCCTAGGTGCTCTGACATGGGCGGTGTCACCCACAGGGACCCGGCTGTGAGCGGGGACGCCCCCAAGTGCTCTCTTAAGGACGGGAGCATCCCAGGGGCCCTGCCAGGGTCTCTGGTGCCCCCAGGGACTCTCCCAGGGACGGCGGCGCGTCCAAGGAATCTCCCAGGGGCTCTGCCAGCAGGGGTAGTGCCCCC
>NW_024722158.1:8337123-8341340 GCF_018991925.1 Homarus americanus
TTAATTTAACTTTATTTTTGGGTTCAACTATGAGATTTTATTCTGGGTTTAACTTTACCTTTTTTATTCTGGGTTTAACTACTTTTTTTTAAATCAGGGTTTAACCACGCTGGTGATCTGAGTATAGTCTTTAGGTATCATTTAAAAATACATTAAGGGCATCTGGAAATGGCAATCGATTTATGTGAATATTTCACAACGGTGACATTACGTACAAAGAAATCCTAATGTATAGATAAACTCCTCAGACTAAACTATCGTAGTGTATCACCCGATTCTCCGTTTCAAAAGGAGGCTAGATAGATTCAAGGATGATAGAGTGGTAGTAACTCTCGACAGGAGCTGCCATGTACAGGCCAACCGGCCTATTGCAGACTCCTTATTTTCTTATGTTTCTATGTAGTCAGGAATTTACCCACCTGGATATATATATAGCCAATGAAGAACAATATCATGTTAGTAAGAGAGAGAGTAGGAGTGACGATGGTGAGTAAACATGATGGATGACAGCGACAGAATATCAAATAACAGTTCACTGCCTTCGTGTGCGAATTGCTCTTCCCACGTCAAATGTCAAACTAAAGTGTAGCGGTTGAGGATGTGATCTAGCTTCCTCTCTTGCGATGCTTTGTAAACACAGAGTCTTCTATCGCCGTACTTTCAAAAGAAGGTCGAGAAAATTTATGATGATGATGATAATAATAATAATAATAATAATAATAATAATAATAATAATAATAATAATAATAATAATAATAATAATAATAATAATAAAATAATAATACAAAATCAATAACAATAATATTTAAATAATAACAATAATAATCTCACAGAAACGTAAACTGTACATTCTTCATGCCACTTTTTCACACACTTTATTCAAGATTATTAAAAATATTTCTCCCGCGCCCGCTCATATGTTAAGTTGGATTAGCGTTAGGGTGGTTAATACTTGAGGTGAAATAAACTGGAGGTAATTCTAAGGCGAAATAAACTGGAGGTAATTCTAAGGCGAAATAAACTGGGGGATTAATCTTAAGGTGAAATAAACTGGAGGTAATTCTAAGGCGAAATAAACTGGAGGTAATTCTAAGGCGAAATAAACTGGGGGATTAATCTTAAGGTGAAATAAACTGTGATAGTAATAGGACTAATTTCAAATTATCCGAAAAATATCACATTGTCTAAACTACACCAATTAATGAATTAATATGACCTTCACAATACGAAATAACCCGGACTGATTCACAACGGTAACGCTCTCAACGTATAAGGTGACATCAGCACAAATCCAACAGCTTAGTGTTTAAACAGATGAGAAAAAAACAGATTCGAAACCAAATTTTCTCCCTGACCATCTTTCATTCCCTCACTTCCTCTACCACTTCCTCTTCATGCCTTTTTTTTGTAGTTATGTTTTATGGTGTATTTCCCTTCCCTGTCACATTTATCATTCTATGTACGTCTTACCGGTGTATTTCCCGGCCCTCTCACTTTATCAATCATTCCACACACGCCCTCTCAAAATCATCATTCCACACACACGTCTCATTATGGAATTCCCCGCTCTCTCATCTTTCCCATCCACCAACATTATTAAAAAAGGTAAATCCCATAAGGTTTAAGGGGGGGGCTTTTGGGACAGTGAGAACACATATGAATACGAACATTATTTGTGTGTGTGTGCGTACAAATCATAATAAAAGGGAAGAAACAACAGTAAGAAGAGGAAGGATAAGAAGCGGTAAGAAGGATAAGAAACGGGAAGAACAACAACTATAAAACACACCATCTCAACAATAACAAACCATCACACTCCCTCCTCCTCCTCCTCGTCACCACAACAACCATCACAGTTTTTACTTTCACCTACTGTAATATTTACGAGTACTGGAACTCTGGAACTGCCTCTTAAGGGGGGAGGGGGGGGGAGGTAATACACTCATCTTAACTTTCCAGAATCTTACGTTAATTTCCACAACTGTTTTCCTGATACTTGCGTTTGTCTTTTGTTTTAAGAATATAACACTGTACCTAGAAATACTTGGTCTATGCGCTTCCAGGAATTTATAACTGAATGTGCCTCTGGGGGGGGGGGGAGAATTACTTTGACAAAACTCTTAATAATTTTACAGAACTGGATTTCAAAGTTTGTTGCTATTTATACTTTTAATATAACCCATTTGACACTTATTAGACTTTCGTTCCTACCTTAAAAAAATAATATGGGTCACCTGAAGATTAGCCGCCGCCGCCCCCCCCCCTCCCCCCCCGATTATTTAACCTGATGATTCAACACCCTAACGCTACTGGTTGGGGTAGGGGGGGGTGGTGAATTGGGTAAGATTATGTTTGGATTAGTTTGGTTAGTTTAGGTCTGGTTTAGTTTCGTTAGGTTAGATTAGATGAAGTTAGCGTTAGGTTATGTTAATTACGTTAGGTTAGCATTAGGGTGGTTATTCTTAAGGTGAAATAAGCTGGAAGGACTAATCTTCAGGAATACCAACAACTACTGCAATACTCTGCCAGTAAAAGCTTCACGTTATAAGTTCCAGACCCTCACCGCCTGGGCAGTATCCGAGACAGCTTCCAGGAACTGCTCTCGTCTCTACCTTCCACGAATTCATTGTTTCTGGCAACTCTAACCTAACCTAACCAAATCTAACCAAACCTGACCTAACCTTCCACGAATTCATGGCAATTCTTAACTTCACGAACATTAAAAAGGAGAGGATTACATATTGCTCTTCACCTCCCTCCCTTTTATCCTTCCTGTTCTCTTACATTCCTTCCTCTTCCTTTCCCTTCCAGTTGTGCCTCTCCCTCCTTTCCTTCCATCTCTTCATCCTCCTCCTTTCCCTTGATTCTCTTCTTCTTCTTCTTCCTTGACCTGAACTTGCTAACCTACCTTGATCTTCACCTCCTCCTCCTCCTCCTCCTCCTCCCGTCCTTGCCTCCCCTAGTAGCTGCAACATGACAGATCTAGCACTAACAGATTCACCCCCCCCTCACCGCTCCACCCCCTCCCCCTCACCATCGCCCCCCCTCTCTCATATCGCCCCTCCCTCACCATCGCCTCCTCCCCTCAACCTCCCTCACCATCGCCCCCTCACCCTCCTCACCATCGCCCCCTCCCCTCACCCCTCCCCTCCATCGCCCCCTCCCCTCACACCCTCCCTCACCATCGCCCCCTCCCCCTCACCTCCCCTCACCATCGCCCCCCTCCCCCTCCACCTCCCTCCCCATCGCCCCCTCCCCTCACCCTCCCCACCGCCGCCCAGGGAACCAACACTATCACGCCCTGGGTTGACGGTCGCTTCTCACCTCTGATAACTTATCTGGTAACACGTGACATTTCCACCATCCCCCTCTTCCTCCTCCCTCTTCCCTTACCAAGTGCTATTCCATGACCTCTCCCTCCACCCTTCCTCTTCCCTCCCTCGCCATTAAAACACCTCCTATTTCCCCGGCCTCCATCTTCTCCCTCTATTTATCCATCTTCCCCCCCCCTCCGTCACCTCACCCCATTCCTTCCCCACCTAACCTTTCCCTACCTTCCATTTCACTTACCCCTTCCCTTCCTCACCTCCAACTTATTCCCCTAACCTTTCACCTTCCATTCCTTACCCTTTCTCTACTCCTCCTCCTCCTCTCTTCTTACCCCCTCCCCCCCCTCTCCTCACCCCCATTTCCTTCCCACCAAACCTTTCCTACCTTCCATTACTTACCCCTTTCTCTCTTCCTCCTTCTCTTCCCCTCTCCTCTCCGCCTTGAATATTTTTGGTCAAGGAAGACACTTAAATGTCAACAGTGCTCACCTCCTCCTCCAGTGAACGATGAAACGCCCAGATATATTTACCGAAACCTAATGAAACACGTGAAACAGCTACCACAGTTGGATGAAACACGTGAAACAGCTACCACAGTTGGATGAAACACGTGAAACAGCTACCACAGTTGGATGAAACACGTGAAACAGCTACCACAGTTGGATGAAACACGTGAAACAGCTACCACAGTTGGATGAAACACGTGAAACAGCTACCACAGTTGGATGAAACACGTGAAACAGCTACCACAGTTGTATGAAACACGTGAAACATCTACCACAGTTGGATGAAACACGTGAAACAGCTACCACAGTTGGAAGAAACACGTGAAACAGCTACCACAGTTGGATGAAACACGTGAAACATCTACCACAGTTGGATGAAACA
>NW_024722158.1:8341440-8355603 GCF_018991925.1 Homarus americanus
AAAGGCGGAGGGACCCCCAGAGGCCCTGTCAGGGCAGTGGCGTCTCCAGGAATCCTTCCAGGGGCGGTGGCGCCCCCAGGGTCTCTCCCAGGGGTGCTGGCGCCACCAGGGGCTCTCCCAGAGACATCTTCGCCCCCAAAGGCCCTACAAGGGACGGCGGCACCACCAGGTACCCTGTCAGAGGCGGTGGCGCCCTCAGGGGCCCTGCCAGGGAACCTGCTAGGGGAGGTGGCGCCCCCAGGGCTCCTGCAGAGGGCGGTGGGTCTTCCAGAGGACCTGTCAGGGTGGTGGCGCCCACAGGGACCCTGGCAAGGGCGGTGGGTCCGCCATCTAACTACTACTAGAGGCTCTCTTTGGGACGCCGACGACCCCAGGGACGCTCCCAGGGGACCTGCTAGGGGAGGTGGTGCCCCCAGGGCCCTAAAGAGGGCGATGGGTCTCCCAGAGGACCTGTCAGGGCGGTCGCGTCCCCAAGGATCCTTCCAGGGGCGGTGGCGCCCCAAGGGTCTCTCCCAGGAACGGCGACGCCGCCAGGTGCTCTCCCAGGGACAAAGGCACCCCCAGGGGCTCTCTCAGTGACGGTGACGCCCCCAGGGGTCCTGCCGCTGGCGTTGGCGCCTCCAGGGGCTTTCCCAGGGACGGTGACGCCCCCAGGTGCTCTCCTAGAGACAACGGCGCCCTCAGGGGCCCTCCCATGGACAGCCGCACTCCAAGGTACTCCCATGGTTGCTAGCACCCCAAGGGAGTTTCTCAGGGGCCCTAACAGCGACCGTGGAGCCCCCAAGGGGCCCTGCCAAGGACAACAGAGCTCCCAGGGGTCCAGCCAGGCCGGTGATGTCCCCAGGTGCCCCGCCAGTGGAGGTTGCGCCCCTAGGGGTCGCTGGCTTCCCCAAGGGCTCTCCCAGGGACGGCGGCGCTCCCAAGTCCTCTCCCAGGTGCGGTGGCGCCCCCAGTCGATCTCCCAGGCCCTGCCAGGGACAACAGAGCTCCCATGGGCCGTGCCAGAGCGGTGACACCCAGAGGGACACTGCCAGGGTTGGTGGCGCCCCTGAGGGCTCTCCCAGGAACAACAGCGCTTCCAAGGGCCCTCCCGGGGACAGCGGCGCCCTCCGGGGCCCTGCCAGGATTGCTGGCATCCCCAGATGCTCTTCCAGAGACGGCGGCGCCCCAAGGAACTCTCCCAGGGACAGTAGCAGTCCTATAGGCCCGCAATAGGAGACGAGAGCAAAGAGTCAGCAAAATACCACAACTTATGTTAGTCTGTTGGATGCGATGATACTGGAATGTGATGGGCGGTGTGTTTACAGTATTTAACGTTGCATCTCCCAGAGTTCTAAATAGCGCAAAAAGTACTGCAAATAGGGGCCCTACAGGTCTAACGCTCCCAGGGGCCCTCCCAGGGCGGCGGCGCCACCAGGGACCCTTGCCAAGAGCGGTGGGTCCCGCGGGGGCCCTGTCAGGGCGGTGGCGTCCCCCAGGGTCTTTCCCAGGGGAGCTGACGCCCTCGGGGGATCTCACAGGGACAGCGGCAACCCCCAGGTGGTTTGTAATGGGTGGTGTCGCACCCAGGGGCCCTCCCAATGATGGCTGCACCCCCGGGGGCCCTGCCAGGGACTCTGGGGCCCACAGGGACTCTCCCAGGTTCTCTTGCGCCCCTAGCGGCTCCGCCAAAGGCTCACTCAGGGACGACAGCGCCTACACGGGTCTCTCAAGGGGACGGCGGCGCCCCCAAGGGCAATGTTAGGGGCGGTAGCGCCCCCATGGGACCTGCCAGGAGCGCTAGTACCCCCAGGGGACCTGCTAGGCACAGCAGAGCTAACAGGGGCCCTAATTGGTGAAATGACGACCTCAGGGGGAATGCTAGGGGCGCTGGTGCCACCAAGGGTTCTCTCAGGGACATCTGCGCCCAAAAAATCCATCCCAGGGACGGTGACGCCCCCAGGTGCTCTCCTAGGGACAACGGCGCCCACAGGTGCCCTCCCAGAGATGTCGGCGCCTTCAGGGGCCCTCCCAAGGTTGCTGGTGCCCTCAGGGGCCCTGCCAGGGACAGGGACAGCATCGCCCCCAGGGAAAGGCTATGGGCGTTGGTGCACCCCAGGTACACTACCAAGGGCTCACTCAGGGACGCCAGCGCGCCCAGGGGTCCTGCTGGGGGTGGTGGCGCCCCTAGGAGCCCTGCCAAGAGCAGTGGGTCCCACGGGGGCCCTGTCGGGGCGGTGGAGTTCTCCAGGGACTTTCCCAGGGGAGCTGGCGCCCTCAGGGGATCTCACGGGGACAGTGGCAGCACCCCAGGTGGTTTGTCATGGGTGGTGGCGCACCCAGGGGCCCTCCCAATGGTGGCAGCACCCCCGGAGGCCCTGCCAGGGACTCTGGCTCCCCAAGGGACTCTCCCAGGTTCTCTTGCGCCCCTAGCGGCTCCGCCAGGTGCTCACTCAGGGACGACAGCGCCTACACGGGTCTCTCAAGGGGACGGCTGCGCCCCCAAGGGCAATGTTAGGGGCGGTAACGCCCCCAGGGGACCTGCCAGGAGCGCTAGTACCCCTAGGGGGCCTGCTAGGCACAGCAGAGCTAACAGGGGCCCTGATTGGTGTAATAACGACCTCAGGGGCACTGCTAGAGGCGCTGGTGCCACCAGGGGTTCTCCCTTGGACAACTGCGCCCAAAAAATCCATCCCAGGGGTGGTGGCGCCCCCAGGGTGCCTACCAAAGATATCGTCTCTCCCAGGGCCCTAGCCAGGAAAGTGACGTCCCCAGGGACCTTGTCAGGGGCTGTAGCGTCCCCAGGAACCCTGCCAAGGGTGATCGCGCCCTCAGGTGCTCTCCCAGGGCATTGCCAGAGGCCGTGGCGCCCACAGGGCCCCCGCCAGGGACAGCAGAGCTTCAACGGGCCCTGTAAGACGTAGTGACGCCCTCATGGGCCCTGCCAGAGGCGCTGGCACCACAAGAGGATCTCCCATGGACAGAGGTGCTCACAGGGTCCCTGACAATGACTGCGGCGCCCCCAGGGGCCCTGCCATGGGCCGTGGTGCCCACAGGGACAACGGCACTCCCGGGGGCCCTCTCAAATACGGCGACGCTCCTAGTGGCCCTGACATAGGCGGGGGCGCCCTCAAGGGCCCTATTAGGGGCGATGACGCCCTCAGGGACACTTTCAGGGACGTTGCCTCTCCAGGGACCTTCCCAGGGACGGCAGTGCCTCCATTGTTTCTCCCAGGGTCCGTGCCATGGCCGTTGGCGCTCTCAGAGGCCCTGCCAGGAGGGATGACGCCCTCAGGGGCTCTTCTAGGGACGGCTGCCTCCACAGGGACAGCAGCGCCTCCAGGGTCTCTTCCAGGGGCCCTGTCAGTGGCGGTGGCGCCCTGCCAGGGGCAGTGGTGAACCCCAAAGGCGGTTGCGACCCGAGGGGTCTTGCCAGAGACGAAGGAACCCCAGGGGGTCATGACAGGGGCGCTAACGCCCCCAGGGGACCGGCTGTGGGCGCTGGCGTCCCCAGAGGCCCTCTGAGAGAGGGCTGCACCTCCAGGTGCTCTACCAGAGACACCGGCGACCAAAGGGGTCCTGCCAGGGTTGTTGGCATCCTCAGGGGCACCCCCAGGGACCCTGTCAGGGGCGGTAGTGCCCCCAGAGGATCAACCAGGGACAGCGGCGCCCCTAGATGCTGACATGGGCGGTGTCACCCACAGGGACCCGGCTATGAGCGGGGGCGCTCCCAAGTGCTCTCTTAAGGACGGGAGCATCCCCAGGCGCCCTGCCAGGGTCTCTGGTGCCCCCAGGGACTCTCCCAGGGACGGCGGCGCGTCCACGGATTCTCCCAGGGGCCCTGCCAGCGGGGGTAGTGCCCCCAGGGGCCCTGCCAGCGGGGGTAGTGCCCAGGGCCCTGCCAGCGGGGGGTAGCAGATGCCCCAGGCCCAAGCAGAGGGGTAGTGGCCCCCAGGGGCTCTGCCAGCGGGGGTAGTACCCCAGGGGCCCTGCCAGCGGGGGTAGTGCCCCCAGGGGCCCTGCCAGAGGCTCTCCCAGGGATGGCAGCGGCTACACGGGCCCTCCCAGGGATGGCGGCGCCCCCAGGCGACCTGCCAGGAGCGCTAGTGCCTCCAGGTGCCCTACCAGGGACAGCAGAGCTTCCAGAGGCCCTGCAAGGGGTAGTGACACCCTCAGGGGGCCTGCGCGGGGCGCTGGCGTCACCAGGGGCTCTACCATGGACAGTGATGCTCTCAGGAGCCTTCCCAGTGACGGTGGCGCCCACAACCCTGCCAAGGGCCGAGGCGCCCCCCGGGGCTCTCCCAGGGACAGCGGCGCTCCGAGGGGCCCTCTCAAAAATGACGACAACCCTAGTGGCCTTGCCATGGGCGGTGGCGCCCTCAAGGGCCCTGCCAGGGCGGTGGCGCACCCAGGGACTCTCCCAGGGACGGCAACGGCTACACGGGCCCTCCCAGGGACAGAGGCACCCCCAGGGGCCGTGCTAGGAGCACTAGTGCCCCCAGGGGACCAGGGAGGGACAGTAGAGCTTCCAGTGACCCTGCCAGGGGTAGTGACGCCCTCAGGGGGCCTGCACGGGGCACTGGCGTCACCAGGGACTCTACCATGAACAGCGATGCTCGCAGGAGCCCTCCCAGTGACGTTGGTGTCCACAGCAGCCCTGCCATGGGCCGTGGCGCCCCCCGGGGCTCTCCCAGGGACAGCGGCGCTCCGCAGGGCCCTCTCAAAAATGACGGCGACCCTAGTGGCCCTGCCATGGAAGGTGACGCCCTCAAGGGCCCTGCCAGGGACAATGACGCCCCCAGAGACAGCAGCGCCTCCAGGGTCTCTCCCAGGGGTCCTGCCAGTGGCGGTGACGCCCTCAAGGGCCATGCCACGGGCGATGGCGCCCCTAGGGACCCTGTCAAGGGTGGTCGTGCCCCCAGGGGCCCTGCCAGAGACGCTGGCACCCCCAGGGACGGCCGCACCCCCAAGTGCTCTCCCAGGTACAATGGCGCTCCCAGGGGCCGGCTATGGAAGGTGGCGTCCGCAGGGACCCTCCCAAGGACGGCAACACCCCCAGGGGTCCTACCAGGGATGTTGACATTCTCAGAGGGCTCTCCCAGGGGCCCTACCAGGGGCGGTGGCACCCCCAGGGGCCTTGCCACGGTCGATGGCACCCCCAAAGGCTCTCCCAGGGACGGCAGCACCCACAGGGGCCCTCTCAGGGACGGCAGCGCCCCCAGGGGCTTTGCCAAGGTTGTTGGCATCCTCAGGGGCTCTCCCAGGGACCCTGCCAAGGGGCGCTGGCGCCCGCAGACTCACCCAGGGACGGCAGCGCCCCCAGGTGATCTCCCAGGGACAACGCCCCCCCCCAACGGTCCTCACAGGGACAGCGGCGCCCCAAAGGGCCCTGCTAGGGGCGGTGGCGCCCCCATGGGACGTGCCATGAGCGCTAGCGCCCCCAGGGGCCCTGCCAGGGACAACACTTCCAGGGGCCCTCCCAGGGACGGCAACACCCACAGGGGTCCTCACAAGGACAGCGGAGCCCTCAGGTGCCCTGTCAGGGCCGAGGCACCCCCAGGAGCCCTGCCAGGGGCGATGACGCCCCCAGTGGCCTGCCAGGGGCGGTTGCGCCCCCAGGGGCCGCGTATGGGCGTTGGCGCCCCCGGGTATTCTCCCATGGGCGCTGGCGCCACCAGGGACTCTCTCAGCGACAGCGGTGCTCGCAGAGAAACTCCCAGGGACATCGGCGATCCCTGGAGCACTCTCAAAGAGGGCGACGCCCCTAGTGGCCCTGCCATGGGCGGTGGCTCCCTCAGGGTGCCCTGCCAGGGGCGGTGACGCCCCAAGGGGTTTTTCCAGAGACGGCTGCCTCCACAGGGGCCCTCCCAAGGACGGCAGCGCCTCCAGGGTGTCTCCCAGGGGCCCTGACAGGGGCGGCGACGCCCTCAGAGGCCCTCCCAGAGGCAGTGACGGCCACAGAAGCGATGGCGACCCCAGGGGCCCAGCCAGGGGTGATAATGCCCCCAGGAGCTCTCTAAGAGACAGCGGCCCCAGAAGGGACCCTGTCATGGGGAATGGCACCCCCAGAGGCCCTCTCAGGGAAGGCTGCTCCCCCAGAGGCCCTCTCAGGGACAGCTGCGCCTCCAAGTGCTCTCCCAGAGAAAACGGCACCCCAGGGGCCTGCCATGGGCGATGGTGCCCCTAATGGCCCAGCTAGGCATGCTGACGCCCCTAGGGCCTCTCCCGAGGACGGATGCGCTCCCAGGGGCCCTGCCAGCGCTGTTGGCGCCCTCAGCGGCTCTCCTAGGGGCGATGGCGCCACTAGGAGCTCTCCCACAGACAGCGGTGCTCACAGGGGCCCTCCCAGTGACGGCGGCTCCCCCAGGGGCCCTGCCATGGGCCGTGGCGCCCGCGGGGGTTCTCTTACGGACACCAGCGCTCCCTGGGACCATCTCAAAAGACGGCGACGCCCCTAGTGGCCCTGCCATGGGTGGTGGCGCCCTCAGGGGCTCTTCCAGGGACGGCTGCCTCCACAGGGGCCCTCCGAGGGACGGCAACGCCACCAGGGTCTCCCAGGGGCCCTGACAGGGGCGGCGACGCCCCCAGGGCCCCTGCCAGAGGCAGTGACGGCCCCAGAAGCGGTGGCGATCCCACAGGTCCTGCCAGAGGCAATAGCGCCCCCACGGGCCCTGCCAGGGACCCGGCTGTGGGCGCCCCCAGAGGCCGTCTCAGGGACGACTGCACCTCCAGGTGCTCTCCTAGATACAACAGCGCCCCCAGGGGCCCTGCCATTGGAGATAGTGCCCCCAGGGGCCCAGATGTGCGTGCTCACGCCACTAGGGTCTCTCCCAGAGACGGCTGCGCTCCCAGGGACTCTCCCAGGGGCCCTGCCAGGGTTGTTGGCATCCTCAGCGGCTCTCCTAGGGGCCCTGCCAGGTACGGTGACGCCCTCGGGGGTCCAGCCAGGGGCGGTGCCGCCCTCTTATTGCAACTATATCTTGCGTTAGTCAGGCCGCACTTCGATTATGCAATTCAGTTCTGGTGCCCTTATTATAGAATGGACATCAATTCATTGGAGTTCTTATAATATCCGAGCAGGATAGGACTCGGAGCAACGGATTCAAGTTGGATAAGTTTAGGTTTAGGAGGGAGATAGGAAGGAACTGGTTCACAAATAGGGTGGTGGACGAGTGGAACAAGCTTAACAACTTTGTAGTAAGTGCTGGAACGCTGGAGAGTTTTAAAATGAGACTAGATAGATTCATGGATTATAGAGAGTGGTAGTAGCTCTCGACAGGATCTGCCATGCACAGGCCAACCGGCCTATTGCAGACTCCTTATTTTCTTATGTTCTCAGGGGCCCTGCCAGGTGGCGCTGGCGCCCGCAGTGGCTCACCCAGGAACGGCAGCGCCCCCAGGTGCTCTCCCGGGGACAACGACGCCCCCAGGTGACCTGTCAGGGACGGTGGCGCCCCTAGGGGCCATGCCAGGGACGGCGGCGCCACCAGGGGCCCTACCATGGTCCGTTGCGTCCCCAGGGGCCCGGCTATGGTCGTTGGCGCCCCCAGGTACTATCCCAGGGGCTCGTTCAGGGACGTCAGCGCCCCCAGGAACTCTCCCAGGGACAGTAGCGGTCCCAAGGACCCTCTCAGGAACGGCGGCACTATTCTTTTAACCCAAGAAATTACAGCCAATAGGAGCAGAGAGCAGAGAGTCAGCAAAATACCACAACTTATGTTAGTCTGTTGGATGCGATGATACTGGAATGTGATGGGCGGTGTGTTTACAGTATTTAACGTTGCATCTCCCAGAGTTCTAAATAGCGCAAAAAGTACTGCAAATAGGGACCCTACAGATCTAGCGCTCCCATGGGCCCTCCCAGGGCGGCGGCGCCCCCAGGGGCCCTACCAGAAGCGGCGGTGTAAACAGGGGCCCTCCCTTGGGTGGCTGCGCTCCCATGGGCCCTCCCAGGAGCGATGGCGACCCCAGTGACCCTTCCAGGGGCGGCGGCGACCCCAAGGACCCTCCCAGTGGCGGCGGCGTCACCAGGGACCCCCCCCAGGGGCGGTGGCGCTCTCCCAGGGAAGGCAGCGTCTTAAGACTTCCAACAGATTAATTACACCAGGGAAGCCAACAGTTATTTCAAGCTTATCATTAATATAGGGTAAGTGTTCAGCTGGTGTGAGATAGACTGTCGCCGTCAGCTGACCACATCCCAAACTGTAACACATGGTAGCAGGTGATCAGTGGGTCTCTAAAATAAGAGTTACGGGAAATAGAGGCAGTAAGTGTGCAGTGCCAGCCACACTGTCTCCTTGTATAGAGATAAATTCCGTAGTCTACATCATGGCTGTGCCCGACTGTCCGTAACTGGTCATGTGATATGGGACCCATTTCCACTGAACGTACACTATTCACATGTACTCTGTACCTGGTCCTTACCATATACAGTTCCCATAACTAGTGAACTTGTGAGATAAGTAATAAAACTACATCGTCCTCAGTAAAACATAAGACTAAAGATAACTGGAGTAAGTTAGTGAACCAAGTGAGAGAACTTCTGTTTACACCCTGCCATTATTACTCGTGTATCTGTACAATCTATATCAGACACTTCGCAACCTGCCCGAGTTAATGATAATATTTGTTAACTTGTTCCACTCATCTACAACTGTAACACTCCCAGATATAATATAAACCCTATTACTCTTGTCCATTGGTCTTATCACATATATTACACTATTACTTCTGTTTAAGAAGATCAAGGAAAGATTAGCCCCAATTTATTTCACCTGATGATTAAACACACGAAAGTTATGCCTGGGAGGTGTTAGGATAGGCTTAGGTTAGGTTACAGTAAGGTGGTCAGTTAATCTTAAGAGGAAATTAACATAGGGGTGTTAATCTTCGTGTCATCTGTTTTGGGTCTTCTCTCTGTGTACGTACGTTGTGAGATGATGGTTCCAATACTACATACTCTACACTGTTATTCACCCACATCATTCTTCTAAAAATAGTGCATCATAGGTCGTGTCTAAGGGCAATACCACAGACGATTAACATGTTGCTACTTTTCTAAACCTTTCTGATCACTTGAGGATTTAGCCCCAACAAATTTCACTTGAAGATTCAGCACCCTAACGCTAAAACCTAACCTAACCCACCCTAACCTTCCGAGGCAACGTTAGGGTGGTTAATCTTCAGGTGATCCCTTTACTGAATACTGTGTTGAAGGTCATTGGTAGTATTTCACGTACGGTATAGTGTCACTTGACGGTATGTGAGGCTTCAACCCTCTATGTAGCGGCGGACTTTGGTATTTTATTCGGCTAAGATAAACTCCTGCCATTCAATTGGGTTAAAACTTATCTCAATTAATTGTACACATTTTTCCTCTCTCCACATCGCCTCCTGGTGTGTGTGCGTGTGTGTGCGTGTGCGTGTGCGTGTGTGTGCGTGTGCGTGTGTGTGTGTGTGTGTGTGTGTTCTTGATTCCCATTATCCAGCATAATTAGAGGGAAAGAATTTACAGAGAAAACACGGTGACGGGCAGAAAAGAATCTGAAAAATAGAATTTTTAAAAACTGGTAAATGAACTATTCAGAAATTTATGTTCATGCTTAATGAAAAGATGGTTTGTGGCTTTTTTTTTTTTTACCCACAACTGAAAACCCTATTAAGGATTTTTTTCTTTACATTTCAGGAATGATGGTTATTAAAAACAAAGGGGGTAAAATAAATTAAAAGCGCTTAGCAGCGTGGCAATTTTGACCAGTAGGAAAGAAACTTAAGAAAAAACTATTTTTATTTTACGTTTGTTTACATCATGTGCCGTAAAAATCAGTCGCGAGACATTAGCCCCCTGGCGGCCTGGAGACACACCAGCTATGCAAGAGCCTCGAAACCCTGGCCTCACCTCAGCCACTGCCAGCAAAGTATCGATCTCTCTCGCCCAAAGTTCAAAGCGTGCATCGCTCTTGTTTAAAACTTTACTTCCTTGGGTGACGGCATTACAAATTATACAGATTACATGAAGATTAGCCACCCCTAGTTAGTTTCACCAGATGATTAAACACACAAAGCTATAAACTAACCTAATCCTTCACTGCCTAACCTAAACTAACCTAACTTACCCTAATCTAACCTAATCTAGCCAAGCCTAAAATTTTTTAACCTTAATCAAACCAAACTAGCTTAACCTAATCTAACTTAACTTTAACCTAACCCCAAGTAGCGTTAGTGTGTTAATCATTTTAAGCAGATGTTCGAGGCACGAAAGGTCAAAAACTATAACATCCAATTTTCAAGTGGTATAATTACTATAATCATAAGCTGTAACCAAATACTATTGAGCGATTTTTCCACACCACCTCACCACCCAACTTTTGGATATAATAGCGACTTGTATAAGGGACTTCCTACGTTAATATTGCTACTTTATACTGTGGGTAAGGAAGTATCAAATTGCCATCGAGTTTTACTGCATTACTACGTTACTTTTACTGCACTTACTACGCTACTTTTACTGTACTTACTACGCTACTTTACACTTATTACGCTACTTTTACTGCACTTAGTACGCTACTTTTACACTTACTACGCTACTTTTACTGCACTTACTACACTACTTTTACTACATTTACTACGTTACTTTACACTTACTACGCTACTCGGTTCTCGCATCCTGGTAGTCTTAGCTGAAGGATCGGTAACAAACTTCCGAGTCTCAAAGATTCATATATATCCATATTTAATCCTAATTCAATTCCCATTTAATCTGCTTACGAAAGGAACCTACCGGAATAAAGATCTGAATGGCTTTGTCGGCTATCCTTGGTAAAATTCCCTTGTTTACTATTACTGTGATTATGTATATTGTCTTGATACATTGGAAACTATATACCTCCACGGTCTATGTATACCGTGTACCAACCTGCATTGTTTATACACATGCTCAACTATATACCTGCATCGTCTATACACATGCCAAACCAACTGTAAACCTGTAGCATGATTTTACTCTTTATTATTATTAAGTAAAAACACATTAAGATCGTAGCAAAAATGACGTCAAAGACACTTCAATGTTGACTTAGGAATCAGTCCAGCTGTTGACGCCGGCGAGGTGTCCAGTCGGTCCCGGCATCGAGTGCAAACAGCTCTCCCTCGTGAATACTGTATGTTGACCGTAGACGGATTCTGTTTCGTCCTTGGCATTTCGGAACCTAACTAAACATCTGGGAGTAATAGACTCCGTCAGTCTATATTTGACGGGGGAGGAAATGGTTCGTCTGTCACTTTTCACATCTACAGTACGTGTTTATTCACCCGTTTGCAAGTCTGTTTATGTTTAACTACGCTTTTTATTCTGGGTTTTATTGTTGTTTTCTCTGGCTTTAATTTAACTTTATTTTTGGGTTCAACTATGAGATTTTATTCTGGGTTTAACTTTACCTTTTTTATTCTGGGTTTAACTACTTTTTTTTAAATCAGGGTTTAACCACGCTGGTGATCTGAGTATAGTCTTTAGGTATCATTTAAAAATACATTAAGGGCATCTGGAAATGGCAATCGATTTATGTGAATATTTCACAACGGTGACATTACGTACAAAGAAATCCTAATGTATAGATAAACTCCTCAGACTAAACTATCGTAGTGTATCACCCGATTCTCCGTTTCAAAAGGAGGCTAGATAGATTCAAGGATGATAGAGTGGTAGTAACTCTCGACAGGAGCTGCCATGTACAGGCCAACCGGCCTATTGCAGACTCCTTATTTTCTTATGTTTCTATGTAGTCAGGAATTTACCCACCTGGATATATATATAGCCAATGAAGAACAATATCATGTTAGTAAGAGAGAGAGTAGGAGTGACGATGGTGAGTAAACATGATGGATGACAGCGACAGAATATCAAATAACAGTTCACTGCCTTCGTGTGCGAATTGCTCTTCCCACGTCAAATGTCAAACTAAAGTGTAGCGGTTGAGGATGTGATCTAGCTTCCTCTCTTGCGATGCTTTGTAAACACAGAGTCTTCTATCGCCGTACTTTCAAAAGAAGGTCGAGAAAATTTATGATGATGATGATAATAATAATAATAATAATAATAATAATAATAATAATAATAATAATAATAATAATAATAATAATAATAATAATAATAAAATAATAATACAAAATCAATAACAATAATATTTAAATAATAACAATAATAATCTCACAGAAACGTAAACTGTACATTCTTCATGCCACTTTTTCACACACTTTATTCAAGATTATTAAAAATATTTCTCCCGCGCCCGCTCATATGTTAAGTTGGATTAGCGTTAGGGTGGTTAATACTTGAGGTGAAATAAACTGGAGGTAATTCTAAGGCGAAATAAACTGGAGGTAATTCGAAATAAACTGGAGGTAATTCTAAGGCGAAATAAACTGTGGTAGTAATAGGACTAATTTCAAATTATCCGAAAAATATCACATTGTCTAAACTACACCAAATAATGAATTAATATGACCTTCACAATACGAAATAACCCGGACTGATTCACAACGGTAACGCTCTCAACGTATAAGGTGACATCAGCACAAATCCAACAGCTTAGTGTTTAAACAGATGAGAAAAAAACAGATTCGAAACTAAATTTTCTCCCTGACCATCTTTCATTCCCTCACTTCCTCTACCACTTCCTCTTCATGCCATTTTTTGTAGTTATGTTTTATGGTGTATTTCCCTTCCCTGTCACATTTATCATTCTATGTACGTCTTACCGGTGTATTTCCCGGCCCTCTCACTTTATCAATCATTCCACACACGCCCTCTCAAAATCATCATTCCACACACACGTCTCATTATGGAATTCCCCGCTCTCTCATCTTTCCCATCCACCAACATTATTAAAAAAGGTAAATCCCATAAGGTTTAAGGGGGGGGGGCTTTTGGGACAGTGAGAACACATATGAATACGAACATTATTTGTGTGTGTGTGCGTACAAATCATAATAAAAGGGAAGAAACAACAGTAAGAAGAGGAAGGATAAGAAGCGGTAAGAAGGATAAGAAACGGGAAGAACAACAACTATAAAACACACCATCTCAACAATAACAAACCATCACACTCCCTCCTCCTCCTCCTCGTCACCACAACAACCATCACAGTTTTTACTTTCACCTACTGTAATATTTACGAGTACTGGAACTCTGGAACTGCCTCTTAAGGGGGGAGGGGGGGGGAGGTAATACACTCATCTTAACTTTCCAGAATCTTACGTTAATTTCCACAACTGTTTTCCTGATACTTGCGTTTGTCTTTTGTTTTAAGAATATAACACTGTACCTAGAAATACTTGGTCTATGCGCTTCCAGGAATTTATAACTGAATGTGCCTCTGGGGGGGGGGGGAGAATTACTTTGACAAAACTCTTAATAATTTTACAGAACTGGATTTCAAAGTTTGTTGCTATTTATACTTTTAATATAACCCATTTGACACTTATTAGACTTTCGTTCCTACCTTAAAAAAATAATATGGGTCACCTGAAGATTAGCCGCCGCCGCCCCCCCCCCTCCCCCCCCGATTATTTAACCTGATGATTCAACACCCTAACGCTACTGGTTGGGGTAGGGGGGGGTGGTGAATTGGGTAAGATTATGTTTGGATTAGTTTGGTTAGTTTAGGTCTGGTTTAGTTTCGTTAGGTTAGATTAGATGAAGTTAGCGTTAGGTTATGTTAATTACGTTAGGTTAGCATTAGGGTGGTTATTCTTAAGGTGAAATAAGCTGGAAGGACTAATCTTCAGGAATACCAACAACTACTGCAATACTCTGCCAGTAAAAGCTTCACGTTATAAGTTCCAGACCCTCACCGCCTGGGCAGTATCCGAGACAGCTTCCAGGAACTGCTCTCGTCTCTACCTTCCACGAATTCATTGTTTCTGGCAACTCTAACCTAACCTAACCAAATCTAACCAAACCTGACCTAACCTTCCACGAATTCATGGCAATTCTTAACTTCACGAACATTAAAAAGGAGAGGATTACATATTGCTCTTCACCTCCCTCCCTTTTATCCTTCCTGTTCTCTTACATTCCTTCCTCTTCCTTTCCCTTCCAGTTGTGCCTCTCCCTCCTTTCCTTCCATCTCTTCATCCTCCTCCTTTCCCTTGATTCTCTTCTTCTTCTTCTTCCTTGACCTGAAC
>NW_024722158.1:8355703-8367569 GCF_018991925.1 Homarus americanus
TTCCTTTCCTTACCTCCCTCCCTCCCTCTTTTCCTCTTACCTCCCCTCCTTCATCTCTCCCGCCCTCCCTCCTTCCCTTCCCTTCATCAACTCCACCACACATTCACATCACGTTACACTTCCCTCCATACGAGTCGCCCACGTCCACGGAAAAAAAAAACCCTTAGTATTTTGTTTTTTAAAGTCCCACAATAGCTGGTAAAAGTTCATGATCAAAGGCCTCCATAAAAGAAGGAAAGGAAAAAAAAAGTCCCGGAAAGTCAAATAGCTGGACTTAAAATGAAAAGAGGAAGACCAACATAGACCTCAGTTAGTCCAAGTTAAGTCAGACGTCGAGATGGTCATATATTAAGTCCAACGATAAGTAAAAAAAAAAAAAAGTCCAATATCAACGAATACTACGGTAAGTTCATAAACACGAAAGAATATACGTCCAATGTTAACTAGAATACAATAAGTTTGACACCATGACACACAAAAAGTCCAACGGAAAAGTCCAAAAAAATACACATCGATATTAGCGGCAAGTCCTGCAGTAGTACACAAAAGTCTAGAATTTCCTTCATATCTTAATAACTACAAAAAAGACACGAAGACAGTTGACATTAAAACAAAAGACAGTCAATAGGAGGAAGAAAGGGAGGAATAACAGACTGTGGGAAGAGGTAATAAGTGATAAAAGAGTTACAAAGAAGGAAGTTAAGAAGCATTTGTGTCATGTAACAAACTTCTCTCAATTCTTCTTACCTCCGAGTCATTAGGAAGAGGAGACACAGTGGCACAAAGAAGAGGAAGAGGAGGACGAAGACAAGGACGAAAACGAAGATAAGAGGAAGAGAGAACAAAGATGGGGAGGAAACACAAAAGAGAAAGAACAAAGAGAGGAGGAAACGATGACGAGAAATGCGAAATAGAAGAAAATCGAGATAAGAGGAGTACTCGAAGAAGAGAGACATAAAAGAGAAAACGAAGAGATTAATAAAGACGAAAAAAATATAAACAAAACCAAGAAGAGAAAAAAGACAAAATAGGAGAGAAAACGACTCGGAAAGAAGAAACTAACGAGAAAAAAAAAACGAGAAATACCGAAAGACGAAGACAAAAGAGGGTGACGCCCAGTGGGAGGAGGACACGAGAACTGGGGAATTAATCTCGCAATTCAACGACCAACACGACAAAAATACTAACTGTGGTAAATAAAAAAAAAAAAAAACAATTCTTTTTTATTCTCTACCTGAATCATACGGCAGGAGAAACACGGCAAAAGTAATGTTATTCCGTAAATGTTTTCCTTTCCCTGTTTTGTTTACAGTCGGCATGGCGCTCGGCACTCGTCCCGATACCCTCCTTGCGACTTCGGATTAAAAAAAATATATATTTCCCACAGTTAATCACAATATTAATTGGAATCCCTCAAAATACATCGTACAAATACACTTTTAATTGAATTGAATAAAATTTTAAATACACATACCACAAATATTCTGAATTGATTTGTTATATAAAATTAGGAAGGTGGATGGACGAATGAAAATGCAACTCGCGCTTTCGGACAAACTGGAAGCAGGAGGCGTGCTTTTGTTACCGTTTCAAACCTTTCTTTTTCCACCTATTGTTAAAATCGTCGCTCTTATAATTTTTATTTTTAGTTAGTTACAGTATTATTGTTGTGATGGCTATTAGATATTATTATTATTATTATTATTATGTTGTTACCGTTTTAATATTTACACTTTTGTTAATATTGTTATTATTATTATTTCACCATTGTTAGAGGTGCCGGCGTTCGTTCCTGTTATCATTTTATTATTTTGTTCTTGTTTTATCGTTCACACACACACACACACACACACACACACACACACACACACACACACACACACACACACACACACACACACACACACACGAGTCAATCAAGAGAATGGCTGACAAGAAACAAATAAAAATACCCAAAACAGAAAAAGAGAGCGAGAAATCTTACGTGTACGAAGAAGGAATAACACAAATCAAAGAAAACGAATAAGGAATAACACAAATCAAAGAAAACGAATAAGGAATAACACAAATCAAAGAAAACGAATAAGGAATAACACAAATCAAAGAAAACGAATAAGGAATAACACAAATCAAAGAAAACGTAACATAATAAGAAAACAATTGATTAGAAAAGAACAAAAGTAAAAAAAAAATTAACAAAATAACAATAAATACCAATGAAACAAAAACACCAAATAAGTATAAATGATAATACAAGGAAATAGTAAAATAGAACAATAAACAACAATCATAAGACGAAACTGATAACTGGATAACTTAAATAAGAAGAAAAATGACAAAATACGATAATTAGGAAAAGAGAACAAATTAAATGTATGTAAATAAGGAATAGAATAAAATACAAATAATAACACAAATTAAGTAGGATAAGAAAGAGATAAGAGAGAGAATAATGAATTAGGGTTGAGACGGAAGAAAGAGGGGAGATGTGAATGAATAAGGAAGGGGAGATAAGGAAAGATTATAATAGGAGATAGGAATGGAGTTACAGGGATGATAAAGGAATTAAAAGGGAATTATTATACATGATTACACAAGTTAATGAAGCGGAGATAGATATAGATAGATAGATAGATATAGATAGATAGATAGATAGATTTCTACACCAAAAACACACACACTCATTGACATATCCAAGGACGCACGCACACACACACACACAGGGGGAGGGGGAGGGAGAGGCACAGAACCTCTTCCTTCTCCTCATCAACTACTGTCTTCCAATTTTCTTCCTGGTTACCTCCTTGAAACACTCTCCCCCCTCCCTCCCCCTCTCACTCCCTTCCCCCTCTCCCCCCTCACTCTCCCTCTCTCCCTCCCTCCCACCTCACTTCCTCCCCCCCCTCTCTCTCTCTCTCTCTCTCTCTCTCTCTCTCTCTCCTTTATCAAACTCTCATCACTACTGTCACCAATCAAGTTCGCTCTCTTTCTTTCTCCCTCCCCCCCACTCTCCCTTACCCTGCTCTCTCCCTCACTCTCCCTCACCCTGCTCTCTCCCTCATTCTCCCTCACCCTGCTCTCTCCCTCATTCTCCCTCACCCTGCTCTCTCTCCCTCACAGATCAACACCTACTACAATACCAACATAATTGCTTTTCTTAATCATCTTTCAAACTTCAATTAACCAAACTAGGATAAACTCATCATTGCAGCCAATCAGAGGTTGGCATATACGAGGCCTCAAAAGATTTACGATATTAAGCCAATCAGATCACAGGATGGTAATAACTTGATATTGATTCGATGTGTCAAGTCTGTTAAGAAATCCGTTCATTGGTTTTCGATATGGTGATGTAAAACACAGGCAAAGAGACAGACAGACAGACAGACAGACAGACAAATATGGAGGAAACGAGACAGAGAGACTCAACAAAAACATAATAAACAATAGGTTAGGTCTCGGTCTCGGTCTCTCTCTCTCTCTCTCTCTCTCTCTCTCTCTCTCTCTCTCTCAGCTCCAAGTGAAACAACCCTAAAAGCGGGCAGTGTGTGTGTGTGTGTGTGTGTGTGTGGCACTATCTGGCACTAACTCGTGTCTCTTTAAACCAGTGGCACCAGCTCTATATGTCACCCTGTCACTCGGCCACTGCCTCACCCACTCATAAGAGAAAATACTATTGATCTCTGACGCGATGTTATAACCTTTTCGAACCCACAAAGACGAAAGTAAACTAAAATACACTACAAAATAAACTAAACCAAGTAAACTAAAATAAATTACAAACTAAACTAAACCAAGTAAACTAAAATAAATTACAAAATAAACTAAACCAAATGAACAAAAATAAACTAAACCAAGGAAACTAAACTACACTACAAAATAAACTAAACCAAGTAGGCAAAATACACTACAAAATAAACTAAACCAAGTAAACTAAAATAAATTACAAACTAAACTAAACCAAGTAAACTAAAATAAATTACAAAATAAACTAAACCAAATGAACAAAAATAAACTAAACCAAGGAAACTAAACTACACTACAAAATAAACTAAAAACTAAGCTAAACTACTTGTGTCCGCAGCTCTATATATGACTTTACCAGTTACGGAAAAAAAAACTATGTGCTACGTTCACCTGGCGTAATTTTAGAAGTCTTAACCCATACTTGTGTAATAGAGGAGGGATCACCTGAAGATTAACCCCCCTCCCCATTTATTTCACCTTAAGATTAATCACCCTAATGCTAACCTAACCTAACCTACCCTAACGCTAACCTAACCTAACGCTATCCAAACCTACCCTCCCAAACACTAACCTAACCTACCCTAACGCTAACCTAACCTAACGCTATCCAAACCTATCCTCCCAAACACTAACCTAACATTACGTCATAACCAAACCAAACCTAACCTAACCTAACCAAACCAAACCTAACCAAACCTAACCTAACCAAACCAAACCAAACCTAACCTAACCTAACCAAACCAAACCTTCCCTTACCTAACCTAACCAAACAGCTATTATTACCACCGTATTATGTTACCTGTCAAAAGAGCCTCAACTTAATAAATATGAAATACATTGAAAAGATAATGTCATTTGATGAGTTAATTAACAGGTAATGAACAGAGGCTTCAGGTGTACATGAATCATAGTTCCCGCGCCTCGCTGTAAAGTTCACCACACACATACACACCATGGCTCTGTTATTGTCATCACCAACCAACACAGCCCAGTGGCCCCCCCCCCCTTCACCACACATCACGACCAACACACCCTAGCACCCCCCACATTTGACTCGGTCCTCCTGAACTGCGAAAACTAACTAAACGACCTAAACTACCTGAACGTAACTAAATTAAAGCTACTAATCACTTTGAGGGTAATTTCTCACATACGAATTTCAAGGTTGAGTTTTTCTAGTTATAATTTGTGGAAATAAGAATAAAAAAAACCAATACTTATTATACAGAGTTAATGTGTTTGTATATTAACCTTAAAACCTTGATATTGATGTTAATAATCTCGCCTGTTTTGGTCTGTTTACATGGTTTAATTAGTTTTCGCATTTCAGGAGGCTTGCCGACCCTTGAGAGCTACAATGGGTGCAAGTTATCGCTGTAAACACTCCTAACACACATAGTTATATACATTCAAGAGAGACTAAATAAAAACAATAACAAAAGAATAATCAAATGCGCATTACAGTTTTGATATTGTTAATCAGAGTAAACAAAAACATGTATATCAAATGAATAATCACATGCGCATTAGTAGTAAGTTGTTCCTTGATCCTAACACTTGAGAGTTAACTGCAGGAGTAACACTTAAGTAACAATCTTACAGTTTCAACAGTCATTTACGCCACTTGGGATCACTGTCAGTTCGATCGGATAAGAGTGACTGTTGGAGGGTCGTGTGTGACTGTCAACTGGCGGAGGGTATGACTGTCACCTCTGTTGGAAGAGTAGCGAGTGACTGGGGGGGCATAGAGCGCCTGGGTAGTCAGTCCACCACCATCTACCTCATCGGATAACGCAACCATCACGTGCCCACCCAGGTAATATGACCCCCATCTGGTTCACACCATACCATACCATACCATACCACACTATACCACACCACACCATACCACACTCACCCAAACCCACACCACACTCACCCAAACCTACACCACACCAATCCAACTCACACCACATCCAACCCAACCTAAACCAACCCAACCTAAACCAACCCAACCCAACCTAAACCAACCCAAACCAACCTAAACCAACCCAACCTAAACCACACCCAACACAAACACCATTACCTCAGTACACCATCATTTAATACCACCCCCGGCCATCACCTCTAGGCTCAAGGCAACACCATCCTACGTCAACAAATTATACTTACTTCATCTATAATTCACATCTTAACTACAATTATACCCTAAAGACATACTAACTCCACCTATAACTCCAATTATACCCTACAGACATACTTACTCCACCTATAATCCACATCATAACTTACACCTTAGTCAATTATAGCTACAGTTATAACAAAAACTATCAATATTGTCAACAAACTTCAGCTATTTTACGTTTCCGACAAAATTTGCTGACTCACTTTACCTGATGTTAATGCACCTGTGTTTACCTGAGGTGGTAGTAGTAGTGGTGGTGCTCTTGTTCAACTGTCTTGATGAGGTGACAAAATTGATTCCTGTACACCTGCAACTTGTACTTGTATGTTTAATTAGTAGGGAAGGGAAGGAAAGGGAAGGGAAGGGAAGGAAAGGGAAGGGAAGGGAAGGGAAGGGAAGGGAAGGGAAGGGAAGGGAAGGGAAGGTTAGGTTAGGTTTGTAAATGGTTTATCCTTTCTGATATTTTTTAGATACTGTGGTCCTCTTCCCTTCTCCTTACTCTTACTTCCTCTCTTATTTTCCTTCTCTCCCCTATTCTTTCCCATCCCTCTTCTTTCCACTTTCCTTCCCTCTTCTTTCCCCTTCCTTCCCTCTTCTTTCCCCTTCCCTCCCTCTTCATTCCCCTTCCTACCCTCTTCTTTCCCCTTCCTTCCCCTCTTTGTTTTCCTTCTATCCCTCCATTCTTCATAAAATAAACCCCACTAACCTCCCACCACCCCAAAATAAACCCTGTGCCTCCCCCACCTACAAAATAAGCCCACTAACCTCCCCACCACCCCAAAATAAACCCACCTAACCTCCCCACCTACAAAATAAACCCCTGCCTCTACCACCCCAAATAAACCCCACTAACCTCCCCACCACCCCAAATAAACCCACTAACCTCCCCACCTACAAATAAGCCCCACTAACCTCCCCCACCCTCCCCAGATGTCACTGAGCTGATATAAACATACAACAACAGTGACGAGTTGTTGACAAGGGGTGGGACCAAAGGTAAGTGGGTCGTCTGCTGCCTCGGTAACAGATGGAATGATAGAACGATAATGAGAGACAGGAGGCAATACATTCACCCCCCTTCACCTTGGGTATTTCATGAATGTTAGTGAATGATTTATACGAGTAATAATAATGATGATGATGATACTACTATACTACTACCTAATAAATAATACTAACATTACTATTATTAGTATTATTATTAATATTATTGCAATGAATAAAATTACCAACATCACCACTACCACCACCACTACTACCACTACCACCATCGCTACCACCACCAATTATAATTAAGACCGATGGTTGTTTTGGCAGGTGACCGAGGGAGTGAGGAGATGAATCGTCTCTCTCTCTCTCTCTCATACAATCAATGACCTTTCTCCTCTCTCTCTCTCAATCTATCTCTTGCTCTAACACTCAGACACACTCTCCCCCTATCTATCTACAAGTCCGTGATCCGTACACACACACACACACACACACACACACACACACACACACACACACACACACACACACACACACACACACACACACACACACACACACACACACACACACACACACACCATAGACAACAAACTAAATTGGAAACCACACGTCAGTGAAGTTGCCAAATCCTCCAGTTTCCGTCTCCACCTCCTCCGCCGACTCAAGTCCCTCGGAGTTCCCGCACACGAGCTCCTCAGTGTATACACAACATTCATACTTCCCAAGCTCACCTATGCCTCCCCCACCTGGTCTTCCTCCCTAAATGCCACACAACGTAAACACCTAGAAAAAGTGCAAAAGAGGGCATGCAAGATTATTCTCTCCCCTTCCTACTCCACATATCAAGAAGCGCTCAACACACTGACCCTTTCGACTCTCACTGACCATCACCACGGCCTCATCTGCAAATTTGGTAAGAAGCTTCTACACCATCCCCGACACCGGCCCCTACTACCACCTGAGATCCCCTGTCCGAGAATTGCTGTTCGACACCACAACCGCATCCAGCCCATACGTGCACGAACTGATCGCTATAAGAACAGCCCAGTCCCAACCATTGTAAAAATTATCAATAACATGTAATAAATCAGTGTATTCACCCCCAGTAAACACTGCTCCCTACACTGTCACTATGTTGAAATGAACTGTAGTTTGAGCTGATCCCCATCTAAGTTACTATATGTCTTATTTGTGTCACTTATGTCGCTTGTATATTATTTGTAATTCGTAACCCATTCCCCAAATATGTAACTGTATATTTTCAGCTTGGCCGCCAAGCCTTCAATAAACTGGTAATTATTATTATTAATCCATATTATTATTATTATCACCATACACACATCATCACTATATACATTGTATCACCACTATACACACATCATCACTATATACATTATATCACCACCATACACACATCATCACTATATACATTGTATCACCACCATACACACATCATCACTATATACATTGTATCACCACCATACACACATCACCACTATATACATTATATCACCACTATACACACATCATCACTATATACATTGTATCACCACCATACACACATCATCACTATATACATTGTATCACCACCATACACACATCATCACTATATACATTGTATCACCACTATACACACATCATCACTATATACATTATATCACCACGTTACATGTCATCACTATATACATTACATGTCACCACGTACAGCATTTTGGTTCACTTGCTGTCCAGTGCCTCTTACTACAAATAATTGGAGACGGTGTTAGGTGTTTGTTGTAGGCACTGCACTCTACTGTACTGTACAAAAATAAGTATGACCACAAATTATCAACTAATCCCAGGGTAACTTTGGTTGGTTCTCAGCTCCTAGTGTGAACCACCAACGACCATTACGTTCAGTAAGACAGGTTGGTGGAGGAGAAAACCTTTCTGGAGGAATACACTCGAGCTCCAAGCCGATGAAGAGAGCAAAATGGAAGCCGGGTTCGGGTTCATCAGTTATCAACAAGAGTTCACTGATGTACTGCCACAAGACTACATTGACCTCCCACAAAACGAGACGCGTATGGTCAAGGTGAATCTATTGAAGGGGAAGAAGTAGATGGCAAAAGTGAGGCTCACCGTTGGTGACTTATTGCGAGGACATGAGGTGTGCTTCCCTGGCCATCACATCCACTGCTCACTAACCTATCACGTGACTCAGAGCGAGACAGTTACTGAGAATGTCTCAGTTACTGAGAGCGTTTCAATTACTGAGAGCGTTTCAATTACTGAGAGCGCACCAGTTACTGAGAGCGTGACAGTTACTGAGAGCGTCTCAGTTACTGAGAGCGTTTCAATTACTGAGAGCGCACCAGTTACTGACAGCGTGACAGTTACTGAGAGCGTCTCAGTTACTGAGAGCATCTCAGTTGCTGAGAGCGTCTCAGTTACTGAGAGCGTCTCAGTTGCTGAGAGCGTCTCAGTTACTGAGAGCGTCTCAGTTGCTGAGAGCGTCTCAGTTACTGAGAGCGTCTCAGTTGCTGAGAGCGTCTCAGTTACTGAGAGCGTCTCAGTTGCTGAGAACGTCTCAGTTACTGAGAGCGTCCCAGTTGCTGAGAGCGTCTCAGTTACTGAGAGCGCGTCAGTGATTGAGAAGAAGACGCAGGGGAGCGTCTCTGGAGAAGATAACATCACGTCACCCGGGTGGCCGTTCAGTCACGGGATAGGTTGGCTTGCAGTAAGATTTGGTATCTTTGTGTCCATGTTGCTATATGGTTGCATGTACTATTGCCTGGGGCCACTTATGCCGGAGGTTACGGGGGACCTATATGCATTTATTGCAAATGGCATTGCAGTTTTGATTGTACTTCACGTGGCCCTCTGTGTGGTAGTAATGCGGGGCCAAGTCTCGAAACATGGCCAAAATTTCATAAAAAATTTGAAAAACGAGACAATATGTTGTGTGTGCGGGAAACAGGTCACCCCTCGAATTAAACATTGTTCGTTCTGCAATAAATGTTTTCCTGGGACCCATGAGTGCATTTACCAACAGACTAGAATTGTTTTTTGGGGCTTAGGCGTCTTCTTTGGCTACCTGGCAATGAACGAAATGATAATAAAATAATGCTGGTGGTATAATGAAGATAATGCTAGATACAATGATGACGTGGAAGAATGGATAAACGTATTGATGTTGTTTAGTGTGTTTTTAGTGGCCGCCATCTTGCATACTCTCCGTGCAGCGGCAGAAATCATTTGGTACGTAAAACATTGTAAATATTGAAAAAAATATATAAAATTAATAAATATGTCGTTTCTTTTATCTTTGTTTAATAGTCACTACACTTATATACACTACATCCATTACACTATCATATACACTTAAACTCAAGACACTTAACTGCTGTCATACATTATAATTTAAAGTTAACTTAACTATCATTAGGTGTTTCTTGTTGTTGCAGGATCTGAGATAATCTTGAGAGAGAGAGAGAGAGAGAGAGAGAGAGAGAGAGAGAGAGAGAGAGAGAGAGAGAGAGAGAGAGAGAAAAAGAGAACAACAGCTGGACCATATGGGAGAAAGTTGTGTGAGAATTGGGTTATTATCGATAGAATTTAGACACTGTTGACGATGTTATGTTGGAGCCATGGACAAGAGAAGTAGCGCAGGAACCTCGGCCCTCCCCTCTCTCTCCCTCTCTTCCCTCTCTCTCCTCTCTCTCTCTCCACCTCTTTCTCTGTGACCTCTATTTGACCTGACCGTACGCCATTGGGAGCCGAGACCCCTCCTACCTCCACCCAACCCGACCCAACCCGACCCAACCCCACCCCACCCCACCCCACAGTAAGACGGGGGCGTGGTCTCCCTGCCCCGCCCCGCCTCTCACTCCCACAGTTCAGTTCTTCCTTCTACTCATCTCTCAGTATTATTTCTTATTTATTTTTTGTTAATTGTTTCATAATCATCCACGTGACCCCCTTGTCTTCCTTATACTTCAGGGGTCACCTTAAGAATAGCTCCCCACCTTCCTCACCCACCCACCCACACCCCTCTACCCCCACAACCCCACCTCCTCCCCAACCACCCCCTCACCCTCCAGGATGGGAAATTACGATCCAGATCAAAGCAATAAATATGCAGTTAATTAGGTGTTATGGAGTCCTCCCTTCCTCCCTTCCTCTCTTCCTCTCTCCCTTCTTCCTCCTTCCTTCCTCCCTTCCTCTCTTCCTCTCTCCCTTCCTTCCTTCCTCCCTTCCTCTCTTCCTCCCTTCTTCCTCCCTTCATCTCTTCCTCTCCTTCCTTCCTTCCTCCCTTCCTTCCTCCCTTCCTCTCTTCCTCTCTTCCTCTCTCCCTTCCCTTCCCTTCCTCCCTTCCTTCCTCCCTTCCTCTCTTCCTTCCTTCCTTCCTCCCTTCCTCCCTTCCTCCCTTCCTTCCTTCCTTCCTTCCTTCCTTCCTCCTGACTTATGGTGGTACCTCATGGATGGTACTACTCCTGCCTCTCACTCACCCGGTAGTATAAACTATTTTTGGGACACCATCAACCAACAGTAACCTCTCTCTCTTTCTCTCTCTCTCTCTCTCTGTTCGATTTGCTCAAAACTCACATTCGCGCGTGTGTGTGTGTGTGTGTGTGTGAGAGAGAGAGAGAGAGAAAGAGTCCAGTTCTCTCTCTCTCTCTCTCTATGATCACGTTCGGTTCAAGGTTAACGTTCCGGTATTCTGGGAGGGTCACGTCCGAGTGCCACTTGAGGAAGTCCTGGAGGCAAGTTGACCCTCCAACGTGTGTCAGAGGGTGAGCTACATGGTGGAGTGTCCTCATGACCCAGGACAACCAGGACCCAGGACAACCAGGACCCAGGACAACCAGGACCCAGGGCAACCAGGACCCAGGGCAACCAGGACCCAGGACAACCAGGACCCAGGGCAACCAGGACCCAGGGCAACCAGGACCCAGGACAACCAGGACCCAGGGCAACCAG
>NW_024722158.1:8367669-8387048 GCF_018991925.1 Homarus americanus
TTCTAATCATTTCAATAACCCCTCACCATAACAACTCATCACTGGCACAACCATCAATTCCGATAACTCTAAGATGATAACAACCTCACGTACGACTACTATTTTAACCCCTTGCAAGATGATAACTTAGCTCTATCGTGGAAGAATTAAACTCAATCAAACAAAATTTCTTGGTACAGACTTCATAGCAATTCTCCATAATTATCCACTGGGCAGACTTTCCCAGAAGCATATGAATGGAAAGGAGTTTCATAATTCCGTGTGTGTGTGTGTGTGTGTGTGTCAGACCCACTTTGAGGCGCAGTGGGTCAGCTGATGTGTTGGTGTGCAGTGGTGTGGTGTGCAGTGTGTTGGTGCAGTGGTGTGTTGGTGGTGGTAAAAGTAGCTGGGTGTATAAATTTGTGGGTGGAGGTGTTTGGTGTTGGTATGATGGCGAGGGTTTTAAACCTAACACAAGTAATAAACAACAATAACCAATTTCTAAGGAAACCCATTTTCTGACAACTCTTCTCAACAAGAACAGAGTAGTATCCTTCATCAATATACGTTTTCTATCTCTCACCAATTCTTAGATACGGGCAGACTTCGGAATGTGAAAAAATGATATGCACTATTCAATTCTTATAATTGTAAACCAAGTTTATTTACTTATTTATCTTAGCTTCTATACAAACTTTCATCATTAAGAGTAATATTCTATGAGATATATTAAAAAATACTATTGAAGTAATGAGTAAATTTAATAGGCAAAAAGAAATCGAAAATCCATCCTTTATTTCAACATCAAACGGTAGCGTCGGTATTTATGTTATTGAAGAAAAAAAATAAATAAATACAATCATAGAAAAACGTTGCCGTAAATGTTTTTTTTATTACATCAAATATTATGTATAAAAATTATTATACGAGCGTTTATGTCGTAATTTATTTCGTTTGGATTAGAAGACTTTTTAAACGCGGAATAAGGGCCCAGTCAATATGGAAGATAAACACAAAGGCGTACACACACACACAACGTTCCATAAAGCTATAACCCACACACATAAATACACCACAGACACACTATAGCACAATAATACTGTAATATATAACAACACCAGTGCACCATATTTAATAATACATGGCACACATCACAGTGCACTATATTAGGGGCACACCATAATGCACAAGTGGTGGTAGTGGCAGGTGTACGTGGTTGTAGTGTGTACAGCCCTTGGTGGTGTGTGGTGGTGTGTACGTGGCGGTACGTGGCGGTGGTGTGTGAAGGCTGCGGGTGTGGATGTCAGGTGTGTACATGGTAGGGTGAAAGGAAGGACACACATTAAAGTGTTCACCACTGCAATGAATGAGAGAGAGAGAGAGAGAGAGAGAGAATAAGGTGGTCAAGGCAGCAGAACACTTCATGGTCCAGGGTACAGCCACTCACCAGTGAGAGGGAGGGAAGAACGAAGGGAACGAAAGACGAAGATGGAGGGTAGCGTAGGACAAAATAAAGGAGAAAAAGGAGACATGATTGAAGGAAAGAGAAGAAGGAGGAAACAAGGAATCAAAAGGCACGAGATAAAAAAAATAATAATAATGCCATATTTCTATTCTGATACAAGAGTGAGTGCAGGAAGTGACGCAATAAACAGCCAAGGGCAGCTTTTAACTTAGGACACACACACACACACACACACACACACACACACACACACACACATCTCTTCAACAGCTCATAATGTTGAAAATGAATACACATCAACACTGCCAAGTTCTTGGTCAACATTGCATCATCTAAGCCTGTCAGCACATACTAGCTTGCAACATGACACACATACTGGAGTGAGGAAGAGAGACACATAATAATATTGGACATTAATTTATACATATAAACACTCCACGTTGAGGGACATTACTTCAAACACCTCAGTCAGGGAGAGCAATGTTATCACCTGCAGTCATCCACTGTCCTACCAGAGTTTGCCAACAGGTGCCCAGCGCGCATTTAACACACACACACACACACACACACACACACACACACACACACACACACACACACACACACACACACACACACACACACACACACACACACACACACCGAGGACAAGCGTGTATCACCACAGAGGGCTTTAGTTAAGCAGTAAGATCAAAGGTATATTTATTTTGTTTCATTTTTTTTTACAATGTTGGGTCTGAGTCATGGCTTAAACACATGGCACCTCTGTGACTGGCGTTACGAGTCTGCCAAAAATACAGACACTGGTATTAAAGTGTCCACCCAGTCATTGGCTGATAAACAATAAAATGAAATCGTTCAGGGATTAAGAAGTTGAAAGAAAACATCCATCCTTTCTCTCATCTGTCTTGATTCTTCGTCTTTGCCTCCTCCCCTCTCTTTTCTTTCGTTTCTCCGATAACGACTCAGGAGATGGAGCCGCTACTAACTTCCTAACAGTCCGTTGAGGTGAAAAGTTGCCGAGTCTTCATCCATCTGATCAGAACAGAGTATCGCCAACGAACTGCAGGGATCGACGGATATGTTCCAGGACTCCTCTGAACTCCAGGCGCTTGATGGCAGGCGAGCTTCCTTATATCGCGTTACCCCGCAGCACGATCTACAGAGTCGTTTTCTGGACGTCCTCCTATTGTTACCGCTTTCTTCTTCTATACCGCCGGGTGGCCATATTCTTCATCACCAGGGTTCCATCCCTGACGGAAGCCTCGTAACTGAATTTCACCGCTTTGTCATGCGGTAGGGTTTTCTAAAGTCTTTCCATGGTTATCAGTCACCTGCTCCTCCAGTAGGTGAGGACCGCTGTACATCGTCGTAGTCACAGACATAACGCAAAGAAAACCAACAAGACTCAATTCTAACCCGTATATCAACAAAAACTAATTTTCGATGGTGTTTTCAGCCGACGTTATCGTGTGTGAGTGAGGAGGTTTTCTCTCACTAAGGGGAATGTATTACTGTCTCACTTGTATAAATATTAGGGACGTCATAAACAAATATATTTTCACGCTCAAAACTCAATTTCAATAAAATCCAAAAACAAAAAAAAATATCGTTCTGAAATAAATGAAAGAGAACTTATATGAAAAATAACAAGACCAACAACAAAAACAACAACATACAGAATACTATACGAATTAAAAATATTCATCAAACCTTCAACAAACTTATATAACAAATTTTAACAAAAAACCAATATATTAACTAGATACTACACCAAAAATAATGATTAATTAAGAACAGATAACAAAAAATAAAGACAAATTATTAAAACAATGGATAAACACTTGATATTTTATTTTGTCTGTCATTTTTTTTTTTTTATTCTTAATTTGTGGTTTTGTCATGATTTCTCTCTCTTTTTTTTTTGAGCACGTTGACCACTACACCATCACAAACACCACCAACACACTGCCATTGACATCCCCACAACCAGCTAATACCCCTTACACCTGACAAACACCACCAACACACTGTCAACATCCCCACAACACAATCAATACCCCTACACCATCACAAACACTTCACCAACACACACCTAAGTAACATCCCCACAACACAATTGGCCCCTCTTTCATCACAAACACTCTCTGTCAATATCCCCACAACACACCAATACCCTCCTGTACACCCACAAACACTCTGCTGTCAACATCCCTTGCACAACACACCAATACCCCTACACCATCACAAACACTCACCAACACACTTGCTGTCAACATCCCGAACACACCAAGGGTACTCCACTACACCTCACAAACATGTCACAACATCCCCACAACACACCACTCCCCACACCCACAGCATCACCAACACACTCTCTGTCAACATCCCTGACAACACACCAGGTTTTGTTTTTTTTGTTGTTGTTTGTTTTGTTTTTTTGTGTTTTTTGTTAATACCCTACACTACTCAAGCAAACACCACCAACACACCGCCAACATCCCCACAACACACCAATACCCCTACACACCACAAACACTCACCAACACACTCACCAACATCCCCACAACACACCAATACCCCTACACCCCACAAACACTCACCAACATGACTGTGTCAACACACACCAATACCCCTACACACCACAAACACTCACCAACACACTCACCAACATCCCCACAACACACCAATACCCCTACACCCCACAAACACTCACCAACAAACTCGCCAACATCTCCACAACACACCAATACCCCTACACCCCACAAACATTCACCAACACACCAATACCCCTACACCCCCACAAACACTCACCAACAAACTTCTAATGATAGTCTAATAATACTGTAATTAATAAGTCACAAGGATGCAAAGTTAAGACTGGGGTGAGGAGGTGGACATATTAACCTAACACACAGTATAGATTAACCTAACATTGTATTGTCTTCATTAACATAGAAAGATGAACCGATGTTAAAATATGTAATTAACGAGATAAACAATTCAATTTAACATAAACAAGATGGTTAAAAGTTGGAATTTAACGTAGACAATCAACTAGGATGCTAAAATAACGCCGAGTTGAAAAGGTATTAGTTTTATATTAACAGTAGCAGGTCGAAAGGTAATGTGAGAACTGTTAAGGTAAAATAATTATGGTGGTAACTCTCTCCACACACACGCACGCACGCACACACACGCACACACACGCACACGCACACACGCACACTGACCAGCTATTCAAGGACACCACCCCACCAGACGCTACTCAGCAAGAGATAAGTCCCTGCAACCTTTCAAAAGTGTCTAAACTCAGCAGAACTGTAAGGACTATTTACGAGAATCTTAACTCCTAATCATCCTGGTACAAAAAAGGAGATCTTAACTCAGCATTATGCACCCGAGAGTCATGCAAATTCACGTAATTGCGGTAGGGAGGGTTCAGTTGGATAAGGCATTGCTTCTAACACGACTTTTACACGCGTCCGATACCCAACTTGGAAGGCCACTTGCTTCAACCACAATCTTCCCCTACTTAATGGTAAATTATCTCAACAAATATGTATATAGCTAATTACTAATAATAACATCCTCGCAATAAACACTAATTAAGTTTACATACCAATTCCAAAATTTAAATTAACTCATCTCAGTCATCAATCATATGTCGAAAAACTCGTTAGTATAAAAATATTCATTGTGGTGATGATGAAGCGGACACACACACACACACACACACACAAACCATCAACAGCAGCAGCACACGTGTTTCACCGAGCACACGACCCCCGCCCTCCCAGCCTTCACTTCCGGGTACCACACACACACATTCAGACTCTGGGTCGTCCTCACTAACTATTCACAAGGACAGTCAGTGTGTCTTCCTAAACCTATTCAGGACGTTTTGGTCTAGCCAGCAGGCGAGTCTCTCCTCACCTGCTTTCAACACCCTCCAGCAACATCCACGCGTATGAGGGTATAAACACGCGCTGATTGGCCCTTACCCATCGTAATGTTTGTGGACGTACCCGTGTCAGAGTGGAATCTGTGAAATTGTGTTCCGATCGGCTAGCTCTCCAGAACCAAATACCTACAGTATATATTGTGTGATGGCCTCCACCCTACATTAACATAAGTAGACACGCGTGGACAAAGGGCACACAGGATCAGGTTTTTAAATAGTGATGGACAACTTGTGAGGGAAACAACTTCTCTGCGTCACGTTCACAAGTTGTACGTAAGAAATCAATGACAATCTTACGAGAAAAAAAGGAAGGAAGGAAGGAAGGAAGGAAGGAAGGAAGGAAGGAAGGAAGGAAGAGGTATTATAGCATGTTTGGGTCCAGACCACCTTCAGTTCATTCAGCTGTGAATGGATATACCTAACTTTACCATTGGAGAAGTGAAGGACCTCGAGGGTAGTGTCTCTTAATGCAGTATTCGACCACTGGCACCTACCATATAAGAGGAGTGACACGGGTTGTTTGTGTTAGTTAGGGTGTTGAAGAGGGAGTGTGCAGGAGCTTCAGGTGAATATTCTAATGTGAATATATTAACAACAATTATTTTATATCGTCGAATAAATAAGCCACATATACGACTCTTTATTTACGCAATAGAACCACTTTAGGGAAATGTTATACACGCTAAATAGGTCGTCAAAACTAGCCAAAGAAATAATGGTTTTAACACTATTCATGTTGTAAATATCAATAGTAATAACCGGTGTTTTAAGCTGACTAGTTGACTGTCTCTTAGTTCTAAAGGGCCCCCAGCGTCACCGAACCATTTGAACTGGGGCCCAATAGAACGGGAACCCACTAGGCTGGGCCCCAATTGAACGGGAACCCACTAGACTTTGTCCCAACTATAACTGGGGCCCAATAGAACGGCAAACCTACTGACCCTGGGCCCCACTAAGACCGAGGCCCAGTTCATGTATACATCTAGATATAATAAAATCCCAGTGACTAAGAGAGCGAGTGGTCCCTACAACACACGGCGACTCACAACCCCTACAACAACTGACTCACAACCCCCCCACAAGATGACTCAACCCCACAATAGCCGACTCACAACCCTTACAAAAACCGACTCACAACCTCCACAACACCTAACCCACAACCCCACAACTTACAACCCTCACAAAAAATGACTAACAACCCCTACATCCTCAAAGGGAATGTCTGTCAAATCCTTTCACCCAACCTCAAGAAGCGCAAATTCCTCTGACTCACGAGACTAAAGCTACGACACACAGATAGCGGCAGAAAGAGACGTCGAAATTGCAATAAAACTTGACGTGGTGGAAGAAATTGAAGAAGGAATATATATATTAGGTGGAGGGGAAGGGGAGAGTAGGGGTGGGAAAGGGAGAGTAGGGGTGGGAAAGGGAGAGTAGGGGTGGGAAAGGGAGAGGAGGGGTGGGAAAGGGAGAGGAGGGGAAGGGGAGGGGGAGAGGGTGGGGGAGGAAGGAGTGTTCTGAGTCATTCCCGACTCCATTTCCCATAATAAGAAGTCGACCCGGAGATAACTTTTAGCCAAGGTTATGTCCACATAATGTAAGGTGTACACACACACCTGCCACACCCCCCCACACACACACACACACATACACAGACCAGATGACATGTGGCTTCATTTTCACAAACATTATGACTTATGAGTTTACAAAACACACAGTGTATGGTAAAGTTAAACAAAACGGGCCACCTGAAGATTACGCACCCCAGCTTATATCACCTAAAGATTAGACACCCCTGCTTATATCACTTGAAGATTAGACACCCTAGCTTATATCACCCGAAGATTAGACACCCCAGCTTACATCACCTGAAGAGTACACACCCCAGCTTATATCACCTGAAGAGTACACACCCCAGCTTATATCACCTGAAGAATACACACCCCAGCTTCTATCACCTGAAGAGTACTCCTCCTAATATTAAGCTAACCTTACCAAACTAACTTCACTAAACTAACCTAACCTTACTTAACCTACCCTAACCAAACCAAACCAAATTCTAACTTAACCTAACCTAACCTAACCTAACCTAACCTAACTTAGCCTACCCTAACCTAACCTAACTTAACCTACCCTAACCTAACCCTAACAATACGCACTCCAATCAATAAACATCTACCGAACATTCTAAACATGAAACACTAGTCTATCAAATAACACACGAGAACATTAACAAACATTATAAACACTACAGTTCTTCATTAAAACTTACGTCAACAAAAAATAAATATTAAAATGTCTGTGTGAATATTTATCCATTAAAATATATTCCAACAACTGAGGAAATGTTTGAATGAAATAATTTCCTAAAGCACACAGTGAGATTATAATCCCCAAAACATGTAAGTAGTGTGTGCGTGTGTGTGTGTGTGTGTGTGTGTCTGTGTGCGTGTGTGTGAGTAAATCGAGGCCTTTGATGTGGTAGAGACGAAACAGCTCTCTCTCTCTCTCTCTCTCTCAACATCAACTCTCCCTCCCTCCCTCTCTCCTCCCCACCATCCCTCTCTACCCCACTCAAAACAACCCCCTCCCTCTCTCTCTCTCTCCCCACGACCCTCTCATCCCCTCACCCCCAGCACAAGTAAATCAATACCTTGGATATCGGCGACTAAACTTTGTTATTCTGGTAATCACACCCACCGTCCTCAACCCTTTGATGGGGCCAAGTGTTGTGGACGTGTGTGTGTGTGTGTGTGTAGTGTGTGTGTAGTGTGTGTGTGTGTGTGTGGTGTGTGTGGTGTGTGTGGTGTGTGTGAGTGTGTGTGTGTGTGTGTAGTGTCGGGTGAGGTTAGGTAGGATAAGGTCAGGATAGATTAAGAAGTGAGGTGACGTCAGGTAGGATGAGGTGAGGTTAGGTGATGTTAGGTCAGGTAAGGTTAAGAGAGGGTGGTGAGGTCAGGTCAGGTCAGATCAGGTGAGGCGAGGTCAGGTTCGGTTAAGAGAGGGTGTTGAGGCGGGCAAGTTCCCTTGGTAACAGGATAATCTGAGGCGATCATCATCCAGTCAGGGTTTATTGACATTAATCCCCACTGATAGATGGAGCCTACTTGTCGCCTGCACTCCGGCCCTCACTCCCCTCCCTGTGGCCTGTATTGACCTTCCTCTCCTCCCTGTGACCTGCATTGACCTTACTCCCCTTACTGTGACCTGTATTGACTTTACTCCGCTCACTATGACCTACTCACTCCCCCTTTATGACCAGTAATGACCTTCCTCCCCTCACTGTGACCTGGATTGACCTTCTTCCCCTCACTGTGACCTGGATTGACCTTCCTCCCCTCACTGTGACCTGGATTGAACTTCCTCCCTCTCACTATGACCTTCATTGTCCTCTCTCTCTCCTCACCATGACCCCAGTTGACCTTCCTCCCTCTCACTTTGACATAGATTGACCTGGCTCCCTTTACCAGCATCATCAGACTTGTGAAGAACCACTGCACTAACCAGCCAAGCCTGTAAACCTCGCCTACACAACCCTGCCCTAGTGATGAGTCCTGTAACACAACCCGGCCTTTGACGCAAGAGAGTTAAAAGTGTATGAAAAGGGGGAAATAATACTGAGGGGAAGTAAGTGTAAGTGTGTGTGTGTGTGTGTGTGTGTGTGTGTGTGTGTGTGTTTTATTCCCCTCTCATAGGGTGACCCGTTTACACCCCATAAAGTTTTTTTATAACTGGTTCATAAGTTTTAGTGGTTTTTTTTTCAGTGGTTGGTGGGATATATATGATGTGGTTTGTTATTTGTCTGTCTGTCTGTCTGTTGTCTCTGTCTGTCTGTCTGTCTGTCTGTCTGTTAGTATTAAAATATATTACTACATCTCCACTATCCGTCTGTCTATCTGTCTGTCTGTCTGTCTCTGTCTATCTCTATTTCAATCTAATTCAAAGCTCCCTGGTGAAGCTTCAGTTGTGTTGTCTTTGAACGTACGTGTGTGTGTGTGTGTCCATATTTCCCAACACACACACATTATATCCATCGTGTTTACCTGTGGCCTTAGAGTCACACCAGGACATCCAGGTACAGCCCTCAACCCATTAACACCCACGATCCCCATTAGCATGAATAGGTAATGGGTTCATAATCGTAGTGGGTTCATAATCAAGTATGTACGTATGTATGGAGTCATGGCGACCTGTGGTGTCAGCAAGCGACCGGACCCGAGTTCGATCCCCGGGCAAGGTGAAACTATGGGCAAGTTTCTTTACGCCATTTGCCTCTGTCTACCCAGCAGTAATTGGGGACCTGGATGTTAATCGATTTGCAGATCATGTTCCGGGGTAATGGTAAGCCAGTGCAGTTGGCGAGTTGTCCGGTCTTCTCGGACTATCCCTTGACACTGGGTCATGCAGCTCGTTAACTTAGGGTGTGGTTGTTGTGTTGGCGACAGCTTCTACACTTTAAACAAATTCACGCCTACTGGTGGCCCTCGGGCCAGCCTCGTTACACGAGGGGCAACCATCATTATGTATGGAGTTCCTGAATAAGCTGTGGCTCCAGACTTATTGAAACCACGAGAGTCTCCAGGGCATCTAGTGACCAGTTCCGCCGCCCCAGCACAGCGAGCCATCAAGAGGAGTGTTTATTGTATACTGGGAGCCACGTCTTTCACCCCGGGAGCTTGAGGGAGTCTTTGTATTGTGACAAGTGGGGAGGTATATGAAGTAAATGAACGCTAAAACATACATACATACATACATACATACATGCATATACACAAAACCATATATAAAAAAAGATGGAAATCTGATGAATGGCATAAAGTTGGGTTAACAAGACAGAAGCTCCCCAGAGGACACACACAAGACCCCCCCCTAGCGTCCACAACCAGAAAAAAACCCACGACCCGCATATCTCAAGAGGACCATACATCATATGTCTCAACCTAACTGGGAATGAGACACCAGCACCACCATCCAGCTACAGTCGTCTCTCTTAGTGGTGTTGTAATTTAACGCCATTATTGTGGTATCCTCGTCAGGCTGTCACACGAACACGTAACTCACATTAATGAAGGGAAAAACGACCTCGGTATCACACTGTCACAGGATCGTAAGATAAATTTTTTCCCCCGAGTGGTGGTGACATTAAGCTGTTCTAAACTACCTTATATGACTACCCGGACAAAGGTGGGGGTTAAAATGGTGTTGAAATTGGTGCTAAAATGGTGTTAACATTGATACTAATAATAGTGTTAAAATTGGAACTAAAATGGTGTTAAACTTAGTGCTAAAATGGTGTTAATATTGGACTGACACGAACGTCATTCAACTGGCTAGATGTTCTCTTGAGTTCCGTACCACCACTACTAGCACTGACTACTATTACTACCACTATCACCACCACCACTACTATTAATATTACCACTATCACCACAACTACCACTATCATTACCACCACTACTAGCACTGACTATTGTTACTACCACTATCACCACCACTATCACTACTATTAATATTACCACTATCACCACAACTACCACTACCATCATTACTACCACTATCACCACCACCACCATCGCCACAATCATCATCATCACCACTACCAACTCCTTCAATATCACCATCACCACAACCATTACAACACCGATGCAAAACACCTCCCACCCGCCTGTCAACACAAGACATAAGACGACTCCAGCAACAACAACAACACACCTTGGCAACACAAGCTAGACCTCCCAACAACAACAACACCCTGGCAACACAACCTAGACCTCCCAACAACAACACCACCTTGGCAACACAACCTAGACCTCCCAACAACAACAACACCTTGGCAACACAAGCTAGACCTCCCAACAACAACAACACACCTTGGCAACACAAGCTAGACCTCCCAACAACAACAACACCCTGGCAACACAACCTAGACCTCCCAACAACAACACCACCTTGGCAACACAACCTAGACCTCCCAACAACAACAACACCTTGGCAACACAAGCTAGACCTCCCAACAACAACACCTTGGCAACACAACCTAGACCTCCCAACAACAACAACACCCTGGCAACACAACCTAGACCTCCCAACAACAACAACACACCTGGCAACACAACCTAGACCCTCCCAACAACAACAACACCTTGGCAACACAACCTAGACCTCCCAACAACAGCAACAACACACCCTGGCAACACAACCTAGACCTCCCAACAACAACAACAACACCTTGGCAACACAAGCCAGGATCTCCCAACAACAACACACCCTGGCAACACAACCTAGACCCCTCCCAACAACAAATAAACATCTTTGGCAACACAACCTGACCTCCTAACAACAACAACACCTTGGCAACACAAGCTAGACTCCTCCCAACAACAGCAACAACATAGCCTGCAGCACAAGCTGGACCTCCCAACAACAACACACCTGGCAACACAAGCTAGACAAAACAACAACTGCCCTGGCAACACAACCCTAGACCTCCCAACAACAACAACACCTTGTGGCAACACAACCCTGGACCTCCCAACAACAACACCCTGGCAGCACAACCTGGACCTCCCAACAACAACACCACCTTGGCAACACAACCTGGACCTCCCCAACAACAACACCCTGGGCAACAACCCTAGACCTCCCAACAACAACAACACACCCGGCAACACAACCTGGACCTCCCAACAACAACAACACACCAGCTTGACACAACCTAGACCTCCCCAACAACAACATCCCTGGCAGCACAACCCCTGGACCTCCCAACAACAACAACACCTTGGCAACACAACCTAGACCTCCCAACAACAACAACACCCTGGCAACACAACCTAGACCTCCCAACAACAGCAACAACACACCCTGGCAACACAACCCTAGACCTCCAACAACAACAACAACAACACACCCTGGCAACACAACCCTAGACCTCCCAACAACAACAACACCCTGGCAACACAACCTAGACCTCCCAACAACAACAACAACACACTGGCAACACAACCTAGACCTCCCAACAACAACAACAACAAGAGTGACATTGTACCAGATTGTTTGTGTAAGTAATTGCTTCATTAACTTTAAGGTTCGACACACCCAAGTCTCCAATTACATGCAAACAAACAAACAAACAAACAAACAAACAAATACAACACTTACAAACAGCACTACACCTGAGACACAACACAAATACACACGGTGGGTTGACGGGGTGTTGTGGTGGGTTGACAGGGTGTTGTGGTGGGTTGACGGGGTGTTGTGGGTTGACAGGGTGTTGTGGTGGAGTTGAGGTGTTGTGGTGGGTTGACGAGGTGTTGTGGTGGAGTTGACGGGGTGTTGTGGTGGGTTGACGGGGTGTTGTGGTGGGTTGACGGGAGTGTAGTGGTGGGTTGACGGGTTGTTGTGGTGGGTTGACGAGGTGTAGTGGTGGAGTTGACGGGTGTTGGTGGTGGGTTGACGGGGTGTTGTGGTGGGTTGACAGGATGTTGTGGTGGGTTGACGGGGTTGTGGTGGGGTTGACGGGGTGTTGTGGTGGGTTGACGGGGTGTTGTGGTGGGTTGACGGGTGTTGTGGTGGGGTTGAGTGTTGTGGTGGGTTATGGGGTAGTGGTGGTTGACAGGATGTTGATGGTGGGTTGACGAGGGTGATGTAGTGGGTTGACAGGGTGTAGTGGTGGGTTGACGGGGAGTGTTGTGGTGGGTTGACAGGGGTGTTGTGGTGGGTTGACAGAATGTTGTGGTGGATTGACAGGGTGTTGTGGTGGAGATTGACAGGGTGTGTGGTGGGTTGACAGGGGTGTAGTGGTGGGTTGACGGGGTGTAGTGGTGGGTTGACGGGGTGTTGTGGCAGTATAGTTTCCCAGTTATTGTGAAGAACATTGTATAGTGCCTGAAACTCTCTCTCTCTCTCTCTCTCTCTCTCTCTCTCTCTCTCTCTCTCTCTCTCTCTCTCTCTTCTTCTCTCTCTCGTTCGACTGGATATCTTGTTTCGTCAGACTCTATTAGGTGGCTGCAGGTACAAGACCCTGCCTCTCTAAACAGCAATATACTAGACCTTGTGAACGAGAGAGAGGGAGAGAAGAGAGGAAGGAAAGATAATGAAGAAAGGAAAGGGAGATATAAGCAGAGGAAGGAAGGGAGAGATAGAGCCACCGAAGGAAGGTTAGGGGTGAAATTGTTAAAAAATATACTTTACTTTAACAACTTTAACGAAGGTTAGGGGAGGGAGGAAGAGGAGGAGGAGGATTGAGAGGAGGGGGGTGAGGGAGAACTTTCGTCCTAGTAGCAACGTCACGCCCTGCTACCCTGAGGAACCTGGTGTTGTTTACAAACTGGAATTGTTTACAATCTGGTGTTGTTTACAAGCTGGTGGTGTTGTTTACAAGGTGGTGGTGTTGTTTAAAGAGCAGGACCCAACACCATACATAACGTCTTCGAATATCACAAAATTGATAAAAAACTGACCCCCATAAAATACAATGTGAACGAGTGAGTTCAGTTTTACGTTGCCTTTTGGTTAGGTGAGGGAGGGTCTGTAATATACTGTATTCCCTCTCTGTATTCGTCTCTGTACCTGTATGAACTGTAATTGAACCGGAGGACGTACCATTCTGTAATACCTGTCCCTGTATTGTTGAAGCACATGGCATATACGTCAATCTCTGCACCAGTAACGCTGCAACCGAATTAACAGACAGAGTGAATACCCGTGTTCTAAGATCAAGAAGCAAGTGTTGCAAGAAGAAGCAGCAAGAGTGTTGTAAGATGAAGAAGCAAGAGTGTTGTAAGATGAAGAAGCAAGAGTGTTGTAAGATGAAGAAGTAAGAGTGTTGTAAGATGAAGAAGCAAGTGTTGCAACAAGAAGCAGCAAGAGTGTTGTAAGATGAAGAAGCAAGAGTGTTGTAAGATGAAGAAGCAAGAGTGTTGTAAGATGAAGAAGCAGCAAGACTGTTGTAAGATGAAGAAGCAAGAGTGTTGTAAGATGAAGAAGCAAGAGTGTTGTAAGATGAAGAAGCAAGAGTGTTGTAAGATGAAGAAGCAAGAGTGTTGTAAGATGAAGAAGCAAAGATTGTTGTAAGATGAAGAAGCAGCAAGAGTGTTGTAAGATGAAGAAGCAAGAGTGTTGTAAGATGAAGCAAGACTGTTGTAAGATGAAACAAGAGTGTTGTAAGATGAAGAAGAAGCAAGAGTGTTGTTGAAGATGAAGAAGCAAGAGTGTTGTAAGATGAAGAAGCAAGAGTTGCAAGAAGAAGCAGCAAGACTGTTATAAGATAAAGAAGCAAGAGTGTTGTAAGATGAAGAAGCAAGAGTGTTGTGTAAGATGAAGAAGCAAGAGTGTTGTAAGATGAAGAAGCAAGAGTGTTGCAGATGAAGAAGCAGCAAAGTGTTGTAGATAAGAAAGCAAGAGTGTTAAGATGAAAAGCAAGAGTGTTTAAGATGAAGAAGAAGAGTGTTTAAGATGAAAGAGAAGCAAGAGTGTTGTAAGATGAAGAAGCAAGAGTGTTGTAAGATGAAGAAGCAAGTGTTGCAAGAAGAAGCAGCAAGAGTGTTATAAGATGAAAAGCAAGTGTTGTAAGATGAAGAAGCAAGAGTGTTAGAATGAAGAAGCAAGGAGTGTTGTAAGATGAAGAAGCAAGAGTGTTGTAAGATGAAGAAGCAAGATGTTGTAAGATGAAGAAGCAAGAGTGTTGTAAGATGAGAGAAGCAGAGTGTTGTAGATGAAGAAGCAAGAGTGTTGTAAGATGAAGAAGCAAGTGTTGTAAGATGAAGAAGCAAGAGTGTTGTAAGATGAAGAAGCAAGATGTTGTAAGATAAACAAGAGTGTTGTAAGATGAAGAAGCAAGAGTGTTGTAAGATGAAGAAGCAAGAGTGTTGTAAGATGAAGAAGCAAAAGTGTTTAAGATGAAGAACAAGAGTGTTGTAAGATGAAGAAGCAAAGAGTGTTGTAAGATGAAGAAGCAAGAGTGTTGTAAGATGAAGAAGCAGAGTGTTGTAAGATGAAGAAGCAAGAGTGTTGTAAGATGAAGAAGCAAGAGTGTTGTAGATGAAGAAGGAAGAGTGTTTATGGAGAAGCAAGGTGTTGTGAAGAGGTAGAGAAGTGTTGTAAGATGAAGAAGCAAGAGTGTTGTAAGATGAAGAAGCAAGAGTGTTGTAAGATGAAGAAGCAGATAGTTTCATCTATATGCAACACCTCCCTGTACACTTGACAACTGAAGCGCAAAACACAGACCGAAGCACAGAACATCACTGGTGCTATGATGAGTTGTCAGCAATAGAGAGCCTCAGGGAGACACCTCTTACCTACCTCCTGAGAGAGAGATATGAGGAGTTCTCAGTAATAGAGCTTCCGAGAGACACTCATATCTACTTCCTGGAGATAGAGTGTGTGTGTGTGTGTGTGTGTGTGTGTGACATAACAGCAGAGGCCGCAGAACACCACCCTCACCAACAGCAGACAATCCTCTCACCAACAGCAGACAACCAACCCTCTCACCCACAGCAGACAACCCTCACCTACAGCAGAGGCAGCAGGAGGCATCACGCTGACTAAGGAAGCAGCTGACTCACCACCCTCACCACCTCAACCACTACCACCACAATTCCCACCGTGACTCACCTCTACCATTACCACTACCACCACCCAACTACTACCATCATCACCACCCAACTACTACCATCATCACCACCACTACCCTCATCACTACCACCACCTCCACCCTCACTATCACCACCACCACCACCCAGCCAGGTAAAGAGGTCTGGCCAAATCCACACCTGTTGATTGGTCCTTGTAAACTACTGATGTTCGTTTAGGTCTTCTCCCTCAGGTAATCCCACAGATGTGTTACCTGTCTAATCTGACCTGACCTGATTGGACCTGACCTGATTAGACCTGACCTGATTGGACCTGACCTGATTAGACATGACCTAACTGGACATGACCTGATTAGACCTGACTTGACCGGACATGACCTGACTGGATATGACATGTTTGGAACTCACCTGACTAGACATGACTTAATTGGACATAACCTAATGGAACTTTACCTAACCCTACCTTGACTTGACCTGGCTTAACCTAGGCTAACTTAATCTAATCCTACTTAACCTATAACCTGACCTGATTGGAACTTAACCTAACTCTACTTGATTTAACTTAATATCACCTGACCTGATTGGATATGACCTAATTTAACCTAATCACCACTAACTCTTTTAACCTAAACTAGCCTCCCATGACCTGGCTTAACCTAACCTAAACTAGCCTCCCATGACCTGGCAACCCTAACCTAAACTAGCCTCCCACGTGGCAACCTAACTAAACTAGCCTCCCATGACCCAACCTAACCTAAACTATCACATGACCTGGCTTAACAACCCAAACCTAGCCTCCCATGACCTGGCTAACCCAACCTAAACTAGCCTCACATGAGCAACCTAACCTAAACTAGCCTCACATGACCTGGCAACCTAACCCAAACCCCTATCCCATGACCTGGCTTAACCTAACCTAAACTAGCCTCACATGACCTGGCTTAACCTAACCTAAACTAGCCTCACATGACCTGGCTTAACCTAACCTAAGGAAACTTAAGCTAACATAAACTGATCTGATGTAATCAATTTTAACCCCAATGTAAACTAACCTGACTGGATTAACCTGACCTGACATGATGAAACTTAACCTAATCGTAATCTACCATAACTAAACCTGACCTAACTTCAACTAACCTAACCAAATAACCCCACCTGACCCAATTGACCTGACCTGATTAAATTTAACCCTACCCAGCCAAACTGTACCAAATCTAACCTAACCAAACAACCAAATCTAACCTAACCAAACAACCAAATCTAATCTAACCTAACCAAACAACCAAATCTAATCTAACCTAACCAAACAACCAAATCTAACCTAACCAAACAACCAAACCTAACCTAAACCCTCTAACCCAAACAACCAAATCTAACCTAACCAAACAACCAAACTAACCAAACACAATCTAACCTGCAAAGAACCTTCTAAGCAACCTCACCTTAACTGCACCCACTAACCAATCACCACACCCCATGCCCGCTTTAGGAGTGGGTTTTGCCTAAATTGCATGGAGCCAATCAACGAGGCGCCTCACACGGTTATAGGGGGCCAGACAGTGTGACGCAACACATACAAATACACTCGTCGTCAATCTAGTGTTAACCTCATGTTATCTTCGCCCCATAAGTACATCATTTACATCACTATTTCTTTTTATTGGGGAATTGGTAGTACATGCCAGTGGCCTCTTCTCCTGCTCCTCCCACCCAGTGTTGGGGAGGAGGGAGCAGGAGAGGCAGGGGAGGAGGAGGAGGAGGAGCAAGAGGAGGAGGAGGAGGGAGGCAAGAGGAGGCAGAGGAGGGAGCAAGAGGAGGAGGAAGGGAGGAGCAAGAGGAGGAGGGAGGAGGAGGGAGGAGGACAAGGAGGAGGAGGAAGGAGGAGGAGGCAAGGGAGGAGGAGGAGGGAGCAAGAGGAGGAGCAAGAGGAGGAGGAGGAGGAGCAAGAGGAGGGAGGAGGAGGAGCAAGAGGGGAGGAGGAGGAGGAGCAAGAGGAGGAGGAGGAGAAGCAAGAGAAGAAGGGGAACTAAAGAAAGGAGGAATGGAGGAAGAGGAGAAAAGGATGATGAGGAGCATAAAGCAGGAGGAAGAGAGGAGGAGGAGGAGGAGGAGGAGGAGGAGAGGAGGAGAGGAGGGGGAGAAGAGGAGGGTGGTAGAGGACAGGTTAGGGGTCCTGTATACCTTACCCTAGGTCCTCACTTCACCTCACTTCAATTAACCTCACCTCACCACACTTATCATACCTCCAGCTCACCTCACCCTCCCCCACACACACACACAAACTCACTCGGTTGTTCCTGTTATGACCTTCACGGAACCTGAAGTTCCCCCAGGCTCCTCACCTGATGATTAAGCTTCCTGTGAGGGGTTAGGTTAGGTTAGGTCAGGTCATTATGAGACATTAACACCTCAAAATGCTTACAATGGAGGAGAAAATGTAGAGATCAAACCTACTGAGCAAGCGACGGATTATGTAAACAATCCTGTAAACACTCATCTTTTACTACGGAGAGAGAGAGAGAGAGAGAGAGAGAGAGAGAGACTCATGTGTGTATCAGTCGGCAAAGTAAACAGAGTCGTGTGGGGGGTGATGAGAGTCAGAGACGGAGGAGGTGGAGGAAGGAGGAGAGGTAGAGGGAGGAAGGAAGGTAGAGGAGGAATGAGGAGGTAGGAGGAAGGAGGAGGAGGTGAGGGAGGAAGGAGGAGGAAGGAGGAGGTGGAGGAGGGTGAAGGGTGAGGAGGAGGGAGGAGGAGGAGGAGGAGGGGAGGAGAGGAGGAGGTAGAGGAGGAAGAGAGGTGGAGGAGAGGAGGTAGGAGAGGGAGGGGGAGGAGGGAGGTAGATGTGCTAGAGGAGGAAAGAGGGGAGGAAGAGGGGGGGGAAGAGAGAGGAAGGAAGAGAAAGAAAGAAAGAGGGAGGAAGGGAGGGGGAAGAAGCACCCACAACCCTCACCTCGCACTTCAACGCCCGTGCCAGGGAATACATCGCCAGCACGAGCAGTCATCATCGCCTGGGTGTTGTGTTCCTTCACGATTATGACTGATGACGTGTTATCCTCCCTCCTCATACCTTCTCCCCTCTTCCTCTTCTCTCCTCCTCTTCTCCTTCTTCCTTCTCCACCTCCTCTTCCTCCTCCTCCTCCTACAATGGTTCCCTTTATGGCACAAGTGTAAAATCCTCCAATCCTGTGATGACACGCTTACGCCAGACGAACCTGAACGCTAACCTTCTTCCAGCACTGGCACTTGTATTCACAGCAGGAGAATAGGGGAAATGGCATCACGTGAAGATTAGGCATCCTCCCCTTAGCTTATTTCACCTGATGATTTAACACCCTAACGCTACCTGGGGGGTTAGGTTAGGTTATAGCCAGTGTTT
>NW_024722158.1:8387148-8459648 GCF_018991925.1 Homarus americanus
CATTAAGGAAAACAAATGTTATTCAGGTGAAGGAATCAAAATAAATAAACGAAAACGGCAGAGAACGAATAATAATAATAATAATAATAATAATAATAATAACAACAACATCCATAATAACAACAATACACAACTCATTTTGCCCCACCCTGTAATGCAGTACTGTTTACTAAAGGTGACCGAGCCAATAAAATAAAACAAATGAATGTTGTCTATCCAATTATAAATTATATTGACCTGGCGTTTATACTTTTGTTCTGGCGTTTATACTTTTGTTCTGGCGTTTATACTGTCGTGCCTGATGCTGTCTCCTCTTAATGTAACTCTCTCTCTCTCTCTCTCTCTTTCTCTCTCTAAAATTAATGAAAAATACATAACATGAAAAAAAAACAATATACATAAATGAACGAAAAATGAATAAAAAATATTTAAAAAACAAAAGAAAATATAAAACAAAATAAAAAAGTCAACATAACACTGGCGTCTGACTAACATTATATGACCAACAATAATACAGTAATTTACAACATGCAACACCTCCGCTTCACGTGTATTTTATTCAGCTTAATGTAAACAAAATCGTGTAAACAAGACTAAGCTTAAAAAAAGGATACTGATAATTTTACCTTTTATTTCACTAACATTAAATATAATAGTGATTTATATTTACAATGAGCTTATGTTTACATCACACTTAAATAATTCAATAAATAATAGACGATTTACATTGTTATTTTCTATTGTTAATTTATTTGTATTTCTGATTTTGTTTTCGAGTCGTCACCTGTAACACACACACACACACACACACACTGACACGTCCTCTGGTGGGCTGGTTGGTTACTTGGTGGGCTGGAATAAGTAGTGTCTGTCAGGGTAGTGGTGGGCTCCCTGGTGGGCTGTGTCTGTCTGTCAGGGTAGTGGTGGGCTCCCTGGTGGGCTGTGTCTGTCTGTCAGGGTAGTGGTGGGCTCCCTGGTGGGCTGCGTGTCTGTCAGGGTAGTGGTGGGCTCCCTGGTGGGCTGTGTGTCTGTCTGTCAGGGTAGTGGTGGGCTCCCTGGTGGGCTGTGTCTGTCTGTCAGGGGTAGTGGTGGGCTCCCTGGTGGGCTGTGTGTCTGTCTGTCAGGGTAGTGGTGGGCTCCCTGGTGGGCTGTGTCTGTCTGTCAGGGAGTAGTGGTGGGCTCCTGGTGGGCTGCGTGTCTGTCAGGAGTAGTGGTGGGCTCCCTGGTGGGCTGTGTCTGTCTCTGTGGGGTAGTGGTGGGCTTTCCCTGGTGGGCTGTGCTGTCTGTCAGGGTAGTGGTGGGCTCCCTGGTGGGCTGTGTGTCTGTCTGTCAGGGTGGTGGTGGGCTCCCTGGTGGGTTGTGGAATCTGTCTGTCAGGAGTAGTGGTGGGCTCCCTGTGGGCTGTGTGTCTGTCTGTGGGGTAGTGGTGGGCTCCCTGGTGGGCTGCGTGTCTGTCAGGGTAGTGGTAGGGCTCCCTGTTGGGTGTGTGTCTGTCTGTGTCAGGGTGGTGGTGGGCTCCTGGTGGGCTGTGTGTGTCTGTCCAGGAGTGTGGTAGGCTCCTAATTGTTCTGTGAGTCTGTCTGTTAGGGTAGTGGTGGGCTCCCTGGTGGGCTGTGTGTCTGTCTGTCAGGGTAGTGGTGGGCTCCCTGGTGGGCTGTGTGGAAATTACAAAATACTTTTCTTAAAACTTTAACTCATTATAATATTTGGGGTTTCAAAACTTATATTAAGCGACTCCAAAATTTCACCGGATTGAGACAAACTTTTTTTTCTCTCTGTGGAATAAATATCTAACCTAACCTAACCTAACCCAACCTAACCTAACCCAACCTAACCTAACCTAACCCAACCCAACCCAACCCAGACGAAACTAACCCAACCATACCAATATCAAAATAGAAAAAAGTATTCCATTTCTGCCTTACCTATAACATAATTCACAAGTAAATAACTATCCTACTTACACTTTTAGTCACTTTTTTGTAACCCTCACTTATGAAACTTTAAAAAATAAGGCATCTCCAACATACACAAAAGGAGAGAGAGAGAGAGAGAGAGTTTGCTGTGTGTGCAGGCAGTAACACAGCATTGTATAGGTAAGCTGTATTAAGGATTTTCTCCCACACCCTCAAGTAATCTTCTCCCCCCACCTCCTCCTCCTCTTCCATCTGTTGTATTCCCTGCTGTATGACTCTACTGACATTTGTGGAAGAGAAGGGTGGAGATGAGCAGAGAGAGAGAGAGAGAGAGAGAGAGAGAGAGATTATAAGGCAAAATAAATGAATGAATGAATGAAGGAAGGAAGGAAGGAGCTCTTAAATTCTATGGTGAAGGAAATCAAACACACTTGCTGGGTCACGCGATATGCTTCAGCCAATCGGTATTCTGCCTCAACCTAACCTAACCTAACCCACCCCAAACTATACTTATCCAAACCAAACACAACCAAATCTAAGCATATCTAATCTAACCCAACCTAACCTAACCTAACCACCCCCAACCTCACCGTACCCAAACCAACCTAACCCAATCCAACTCAACAACCACAGCCTAACCCCCACCTACCCACATGCCTAACCAAACCTAACCTAACCCCACCTACCTAACCAAACCCAACCAAACTCAACCCAACCAGAAACTAGTCCCACCTACAGTATACCTAACCTAACCTAACCAAACCACAACCTAACCTAACCAATCAACGATAAATACGAACGATTCAATATGAAAAAAACAGCAACATTTTCATAGGGATATTTTCCATGGCAATGTTATGGCGTCACTGGCGTAAAAAAATCAGGTCGGAGTTTTAATTAAAAAAAAAAAGTGATATAAGACTTTTAAGGGCGTCCTAAAGTTTTACCATAAAGAAAGTTTATTATTATTTTTATTATTATTGGTGGTGAAGTTATTATTATTATTAAAATTATTATCATTATTATTATTAAAATTATTATTATTATTATTATTATTATTATTACTATTATTATTATTATTATTACTATTATTATTATTATTATTATTATTATTGGTGAAAAGTAATGTATGTAGTGGAAGGATTTGAGTATGTGATCCGACAGAGACAACCTGACAGAGACAAATAAAGAAAGGCAGACAGAAAAATTGACAGATATAAAGAGACAGAGACAGAAGGAAAGACATATATAGAAAGACGAACAGAATGACAGACAGACAGAATTAATGGAAGAAAGAAAATGACAGACAAAATTAAAGAAAAACAAACAGAGGGAAGAAAGACAGACAGACAGACAGACAGACGCAAATTAAGCATCACCCATAACGCTAGACGCAAGAAAAAAATGAGTCATAAATAAACAAAAAACAGTAAAAATAAAAAAAACAATAAAACGTAAAACAAACAAAACAACAAAAAAAACAAGTACACAGGAAGTAAGACAACAGAGACCTGGGAAAGAAAGTAATTAGCAAGTCAAATTACCTTCATCACTCACACCTTCTCCTGATTGGCTGTTAACACCTGCGAAATGACCGGGAAGATAATTTGGCGACGGGAAAGGTATTAATTTGGCGTCGAGGAGATAATTTGGCGACGGGAAAAAATATTAATTTGGCAGAGGTGATATATTCTAGCAAAGGGTAGATATAATTTGGCGTAAATGGTATATAATTTGGCGACGAGGTAAGTAATAATTTGGCGTATAGGATATAGTTTTGCGACCAGATAAAACAATTTCCTAAAAAAAAATGGCGAAAATGAGATAGAAGTTGGTGAAAATACTAAATTTAATTTCAGAAAAATATTAAAATTTAGCGAAAAAAACACAAACGTGAAGAAAAACAATAATCTTGATTAATTAAAAATAATAATAATATTAATTTGGCCACTGGGATACATCCATTATATGTCAGAAAAATCGTAGTACAGACAAGGAAAATACTTTGGCGACTGAAAACAAAATTGGCGCAATGAATTTCCTTAAAAAAAATTGGAAAATATTTGACGGCCGGATAGATGAACCTACAAGACACAAAAAAATAATTTCGCACAAATTCCCTAATGAGGCTGAGAAAATAAATTGGCGCTGAGACTCAACTATGAGAAGAAAGTAATTAGGCGATAGAGAACATCATCACAGGAACTCAGATAAAAACTTTGGCGCTTAAAGAGGATTAAAATACCGGGAAATTATCTAGCTGGAGAGACAGACATTGTAAAATAAAACACCATTTTTTTTCCTCGGGCAAAAAATCATTATATATGTTTGTTTTTCCAACGATAAACTATTAAGTTGCTTTTCCCGCGCAAAAGTAACACCATTTTGCTTTTGTGTTTTTTTTCCTGCTCAAAATCAAGTCACTTGTTTTTTCCCAGAATTAGCTTAATATACCATAGTTATTTTCCCGCGCAAAACCAATAACCTAACCTTATTTTTTTCCCGCACAAAATTAACACGCCAATATTTTCTCTCCTGTAAATAACTAAACACAAGAGCAATAAAACGGTTTCAGCAATTGACTTTTTAAAGCCCAAACTATAAATAAACAAATAAAAAGTAAATACAATACATGAATAATAATAAAATAATAAATAAATGAATAAATACAATAATAAATAAATAAATAAATCGCAAAAATATGATGAAAAATTCCCAGCCCAAAAACTCCAGCAAAAAATTTAAATGCAAAATCTTGAGGGAAAAAAATATAACAGGAATAATAAATAGGTCGACCTTATCACGAGGAAAACTAATTAAAAATAACAGTAATTATCATAACTAAAATTTCCGTCAAAAAAAACTACGCATTACAGGTGACCCGGAGGTTACTGCATGACGTCAATCTGCGCCCGGACATACACACCGCACTAGTCAAATGAGCGTCTTGTTGACATCAGAATGAGGCGATGATTATCTTACACGCTCCATAAAACGCCAATCAACTTATATTCTTATATTTTCAACCGAGAACCCAAAAATCATTATCTATACAACGACTGTAGTGATCTGGGGGTACAGTAGCTAAAACAACTATCTGTGCATACTTTGTGGGAAACAATATGAGACCATGGACGATAAATATTGGTATATGAGGTGCTGTCACTAGTCACACGTAAAATTTCGGAGCATATCGACCCCCACCTGCACAGATAATTGTTTTAGCTACTGTACATGTGTTGGTCTTCTGAGAACTGAAACATGTGAAACTGTTGACAAATGAACAACCTCTAATGGTCTGCACCCTTATAAACATGAATTATATTGAATTTCCTTGTTTTTTTTTTACATACTAGAAAGTTGTATCAGATAAATTGTTCGTTTTTGCATTTCAACACGACGAATATCTAGGACAAACGGCCATGGAATATTTGTAAACATGGAATGGAGGTCACGTAGGGCCCCTGGTGCAGTGCTCGTCGAGGCCCACCACGAGATATGCTGTTAGTAGCTGGTGAATGTTGATGGTAAAGGGTGACGCTTCATCTGTACTGCTCCCTGATGCAGCAACACGTCTTCATTCCTCCCTCGTGAATAATAACAAACGTCGCTCTCTCGCTCTCTCCTACTCGCCCTCTCTCTCGTCTAGAATAAACTTTATATTCCACCAGTGCAGAAATATCCATCTCTCCTCTATCCTGTTTTAGACAAATCTCCCTAATCCATACTGGACAAAAAATGAGAAACTCCGGGTGATGGACACGACTCTCTTCTGGTCCGCCCTGATGCTGAAAAATACGTCTTCATGTACCCTTGATGCTGAAAAATCACCTCTTCTTCCCGCCGCCCTGGTGCAGAAAACGACGTCTGTATCTGGTCGTGTTGAACAGTTTCTCTATTCCTCCGAGCTATTACTCAGTCAAGCAGGACCTCCAACGGTGAGCCCTCTGGTGGTGGAGAGGGTGAGATACAGTCGCCTGTTTACACTGATGGCCACAACAAAGTGTAACGTTTTCTTTCCTATTTTAATTTTTCTCTCGCTAGACGTGATTGATGCTATCACGTCACTTCCTCCATCTTGTGTCCTCCGTCTGTCTGTCTGTCTGTCTGCTGATTGACTGATTGCTTGATACTCTGACTTTCTATTTCACTCTGTCTCACTCTCTATACAGCCACCTTTACCAATAACTCCCACAGATCGCCAGAGTTAACACAAGCAGTACCGCCACCACACAACACCAAAGCACCCCACCACACAACACCAAAGTACCCCACCACACAACACCAAGATCCGCCACCAAACAACACCAAGGTCTCGCCCACCACACAACACCAAGGTCCCCTCCCGCCACCACACAACACCAAGGTCCCCCACCACACAAAACCAAAGTCCCCCACCTACAACACCATCAGGAACCGTAACGAGAGCTTGGCATTACCCATAAACACCACACTATAAAACGCTACGATAATGATGTTGCCTCACTTTCCCTCACCTTCTACCTACACTGGCGGTTCTTCCTTGACACCTGCGGCATTCCACTCTTCAACCACAATCACTAACTCTTGACTCTCAACTCCCAAACAACCTCAACTCACGGTAAATCTTCCCCAATCAACTGTACATCAACTTTTATAAGGTAACTGGGGGAGGGAGGGGAGGGAAGGGTGCTAATTCAACACCAGCAAGTGCAGTGTACTTAATATTGGAAGAACAAATACTGATAATGTATACAGCCTTAACAACATCACCCTAGAGAAGTCGACTTGTGAACGAGACCTAGGGGTATTTGTAAGCCCGGACCTACGGCCTAGAAAACAGTGCGTTAATGTTCGAAATAAGGCAAACAGAGTTTTGGGTTTTATATCTAGAAGTGTAAGTAACAAGAGTGCAGAGGTCTTATTGCAACTATATCTTGCGCTAGTCAGGCCGCACCTCGATTATGCGGTTCAGTTCTGGTGCCCCTATTATAGAATTGATATAAATTCACTAGAGCCGGTGCAGCGAAGAATGACAAAAATGTTTCCGGGACTTAGAAACCTTCCATATCAGGATAGGTTAAAGAAACTTAACTTGCATTCCCTAGAAAGACGAAGAGTGCGGGGAGATATGATAGAAGTATTCAAGTGGGTGAAAGGAATCAATAAAGGGGATATAGATAAAGTTCTTATAATATCCGAGCAGGATAGGACTCGGAGCAACGGATTCAAGTTGGATAAGTTTAGGTTTAGGAGGGAGATAGGAAGAAACTGGTTCACAAATAGGGTGGTGGACGAGTGGAACAAGCTTAGCAACTTTGTAGTAAGTGCGGGAAGTCTGGAAAGTTTCAAAAGGAGGCTAGATAGATTCATGGATGATAGAGAGTGGTAGTAACTCTCGACAGGAGCTGCCATGCACAGGCCAACCGGCCTACTGCAGACTCCTTATTTTCTTATGTTCTTAAGTCATTCAACAAATCCTTTCCTTTCATTACAGATCTGAGTTGACGAAGAATCACGACCATACACTGGACCAGGTAAGACCTCCGAAGTTTAATTAAGCAAACTAAACTAAACTATATTGTAAACAAACAGTCGAGATAAAGTGTTTACCTTCATAATAAAGCCTCGTGCCTCATCTAGTGTGGTCAAGGCTGAGGTGTATGGGTGTAGTGGTCAAGGCTGGGGTGTATAACTGTAGTGGTCAAGACTGGGGGTGGTTAGGTTAGGTTAGGTCCATTTGGGTCGAGTGTGGATAAACCAACTCTACCTCTGCATTTACAGTATCCAAGATGGCTGCTACTGTACATGACACACACACACACACACAAGATTATATCAGGAGTAAAGTAAAAATATTGATTTCCAGTAACGTTGTGACGTGTAAATGATGACTCTCTCTCTCTCTCTCTCTCTCTCTCTCTCTCTCTCTCTCTCTCTCTCTCTCTCTCTCTCTCTCTCTCTCTCTCTCTCTCTCTCTCTCTCTCTCTCTCTCTCTCTCTCTCTCTCTCTCTCTCTCTCTCATCTTTGGCTTCTCCTCTGTCTCTCCCATATATTACGTCAAAAACACAAACAAAAACAAAGAAATAAGTAAAAACAAACAACAACACAAAGACTTAATCAAGAGTTGGTCATCGGCTGCCGTAGTCTCGCGGGACGGCTCGGGGAAACTCATTATCCACTTCATTATCCACCAGTCAGTCCGTCTCATTATCCACCAGTCAGTCCGTCTCATTATCCAACATTTATCCACCAGTCAGCAGTCTCATTATCCACCAGTCAGCAGTCCCATTATCCACCAGTCGCCTGAGTCTCATTATCAACCAGTTATCCATCTCATCATCCACCAGAGCTAAACAATCAGATACAGTCAGTGGAACAATCAGTCAGTGAAACAATCTTATACAGTCAGCAGAACGATCAGTCAGTGGAACGATCAGTCAGTGGAACGATCAGTCAGTGGAACGATCAGTCAGTGGAACGATCTTATACAGTCAGCAGAACGATCAGTCAGTGGAACGATCAGTCAGTGGAACGATCAGTCAGCAGAACGATCAGTCAGTGGAACGATCAGTCAGTGGAACGATCAGTCAATGGAAGTCAGTGAAACAATCTTATACAGTCAGCAGAACGATCAGTCAGTGAAACAATCTTATACAGTCAGCAGAACGATCAGTCAGTGGAACAGTCAGTGAAACAATCTTATACAGTCAGTGGAACAATCACAGACAGCGGAACAATCAGATACAGTGGCGGGACATTCAGGAAAACTTGCGGCTGCTGACACAATCACACCTGGGAGCGTGGAGAGTTAATAACGGGGCGCTGTACAGCTGGTGGCGTTCATTAATCAATCAAAGTGCCAACCTGATGTCTGAGGGCTGGCGACCACGGCCCTCCAATATCATGCGCGGGGATGTTTTTACCTAACCTAGCAAACCACCTCAACCTAACCTAACAGTAACCTAACTGCCTAACCTAACCTAACCCAACGCAACTCATCCTGATGTCTGAGGGTTGGCGACCACGGCCCTTAAATATCATGCACTTTTGGGCTATTTTTCTCTAACCTAACCTAACATTAACCTAACCTAACCCAACCTAACGAAACCCAACCTAACATTAACCTAACCTAACCTAATATCTGAGGGTTGGCGAACACGGCCCACCAATACCACACACACCTTCGTACTGTGTTTACCAATTCTCCCCAATCTTGTATTTCCCAGGGGCTCTCAGCTCATCCATCCCAATCTCCCAGGGGCTCTCAGCTCATCCATCCCATTCCCAGGGCTCTCAGCTCATCCCTCCCAATCTCCCAGGGGCTCTCAGCTCATCCATCCCAATCTCCCAGGGCTCTCAGCTCATTCATCCCAATCTCCCAGGGCTCTCATCCATCCCACTCCCAGGGGCTCTCAGCTCATCCATCCCAATCTCCCAGGGGCTCTCAGCTCATCCATCCCCCCAATCTCCCAGGGGCTCTCAGCTCATCCATCCCAATCTCCCAGGGCTCTCAACTCATCCATCCCAATCTCCCAGGGGCTCTCAGCTCATCCATCCCAATCTTCCAGGGGCTCTCAGCTCATCCATCCCAATCTCCCAGGGGCTCTCAGCTCATCCATCCCAATCTCCCAGGGCCTCTCAGCTCATCCATCCCAATCTCTCCCACCATCAACTTTATCCACTGGTATCACTATAATTATCTCCTATATCAACAAATTATCTTACTTTCCCATTCTTTAAATTTAGTGTCTTTCTCATTATTCTTGTCATTATTAATACTTTTATAGTCATTTATCTTTGCAATGTCACTTATTTTTAACAATTTCCTTTAGCTAACAACTCCTGAGTCCTCAACACTGACCATAAGAAACATTTCAACATATTGTTTTGTTTTTCAAGCTAAGATAAGCCTAAGGATGTTTAATCACCAGGTGAGATAGGCTAGAGGGGAGGACTAATCTCCAGGTAACCCAATTGAACTGACTCCCAAAACAAGAGGAAAATTAGAGGCCTATGAATGACTCGATCCTATCCTAATCTATCGTAAAAGGCATAGAAAATATATACCATTTCAAGAGATGACTTACACTAGCTTTAGCCACACACACACACACACACACACACACACACACACACACACACACGCACGCACACACACACACACACACACACGCGCACACACACACACACACACACACACACACACACACACACACACAGGATGAGTGAATGACAAGACCATGGGTATCAATCAAGAAGGTTGCCATCATAATACAACATCACCAATATTGAAATCCATCCATTACGTCTGTTTGAAAGTTGTGGCGGCGAGAGTAATTGCCACACAGACAGATGGACAATCGGTACAGCATCAATGATATATATATCCCTCAAACTTTCCAGCGGGGGGGGGATAAAAATGTGTGAACTTTAAAATAAATGTCTAAAATAAGTGAGGGTTTTGGGAGGGGGGGGGGGTTCACGTGAAGAATAGACACCCTAGTTTATTTGACCTGATGATTAAAAACACCTTAAGCAAAGCTAACCTAACCTAATCTAACCTAGCGTAGCCTAATCTAGCATAATCTAACCTAACTTAATCTAACCTAATCAAACCTAAGTTAGTGTAACGTAACCAAAACCAAACCAAACCTAACCAAAACCTAACCGAACCTAACCAAAACCTAACCTAACCGAACCGAACCGAACCGAACCTAACGAAACCTAACGAAACCTAACCAAACCTAACCTAATCAAAACCAAACCAAACCTAACCTAACCAAAACCTAACCTAGTCTAACTTAACCTAACCAAACCAAACCAAACCTAACCCCCAGATTGCATCAGTTTATATTTAATCATCAGAAAAAAATGAAACCGGGATGCCTAATCTTCACGTGAACCCATTTTTTATATACTGGTTGAAACATTAAAAAAAATAATATATTATAAATTTTAATGAACGCGACCAAGGAAGAGCAGATGTAATCACCACACGATAGTTTTCAAACACTCATTACTCAGCGATAACCATGTGTGTGTTTGATGATAAATTGGTGCGCTGTTAATATGTATGTATGTATGTATGTATGTATGTATGTATGTATGTATGTATGTATGTATACCTATCACTCTCCTCACTACACACATTTCCACGATTAAAAAAAAACGAATATAAATTTTCCTCCACAGCATCGGCCGGGCAGCAGGTCTCTCCCCCTCAACACCCCCCTCACCCCCACTATTGTAGAGCTTCCTTTTCACCAAGAGCCAATTGACCCATGAAATATATTATACAGGGGCTTTGTGGTGTCCATGGGCTTAACAAAGCAGAACTGGGAGAGGGGAGAGAAAGAAAGAGGGGAGAACGGGGGGAGGGGGAGGGCGGGGAAAGGAGGAGAGAGGGAGGGAAATGTCAACAAAAGGCCTGGTGGTGGTGTGTGGGTTCCCTAATGTAAAGCGGGTAGCCAGGTACACACACACTTTTTTTAGCATTATTAGTGTGTTAGGTAATACAACAGGTGTTAAAGGCGGTGCTCTGCCTGTCCACTCTCATTACCCACATTTAAAGGGATGATCTTGATGAGAATACACAAGACACAGTGAAATAACGTTGACAAATAAAATCATTGGAATGTTTAAATAATCTTCATATCTGGTTAATTTTGTTTTGATCTGATGAGAATAAATGTATTTGTTGTTGGTTTCTGATAATTTAATGATAATGATGATGATGATAATAATAATACACATACATAATTTATATTATTTTGACACACACACACACACTGACGCGGCACACACACACACAGGCACACACACTGACACACACACACACACACACACACACACACACACACACACACACACATCAACACTACACACACACGGGAGGTGTAAATAACACAACAATACTACCATCTAAACTTGTGTGAGGGTCATTATCCCGCTATGATGAGACGGCTCAAGGGATCATCTCTCTCTCTCTCTCTCTCTCTCTCTCTCTCTCTCTCTCTCTCTCTCTCTCTCTCTCTCTCTCTCTCTCTCATCCTTTTACCCAATTTTCTCTCTCTCCTTTCAATCCCATTCGTTTTACTCTCTCTCTCTCTCTCTCTCTCTCTCTCTCTCTCTCTCTCTCTTTTATTCCTATCCGTTTGCCCTATTCTTTCTCTCCCCTCTTTATTCTTTCCTTACATCCTTACTCCTCTTTCTCTTTGTCATACTCTATCTACCTGTCCAATTTCTTCACCGCTTCACTAAAATACAGTCACTATATAGAACACTATATACCTGTAAAAAACGCTACCATACTCGCTACACAAGGAGGTACTTTGCCCGGTACTGCACTCGACAGCCTTCACTTCCTCAACTTCACAATTAGATACCCATTGACATCTACTGCGAGTAACCCCGGGTGCGATCCAGGGTACTTTGGAACATGAGGCGAGTGTTGCATCCACTCACCGACCGCACCCCAACCTGTACCCTAAACCTGTATTTATAATATCGATACACAGCTAAATGACGTCACTTCTTAACACCCTGTGCAAGGCGAAGCGCAAAAGTGTTTACAGTGCCCAACTGAGAAGCATGCGGAGTTAATGCTCGCCTTCCTGACTCGTGCATTAAGGATGTAAATAACCTGACCAGGACCCTTCACATCAGCACACACATTGCTCCAGGAAGGTCTATTCAGCCCCCACCTCCCATGTTTACTCTGTGTTTTTCCAGCTTACCTAAGGCTTTAAAAGAACTATTAAAATATTCCGGTAAACAATGAAAGTTAAATATCTTGTCTTGGTTAAGCAAACAGTAAAAGAGCTTCGCTAGTTCCCTCGGCGTCATTAGCTCTATCAATGCTTATCCTGACTGACATTCGTTCATCTCACACACACACACACACACACACACACACACACATACACACTACGTAACAAGACTGCTAAGTAGCATCATTCGTACGTAACATGTAAATTACGTAACATCACTAAACACGCAACACCACTAGTACGTAACATCACAAACACGTAACACCACTAGTACGCAACATCACTAATACGTAACACCACTAGTACGTAACATCATTAATACGTAACATGAACAGTACGTAACATCACTTCAGTACATTTAACTTTTTCTCTTCAATATGTGGCTGCGTTAGTCAGTCTAATAATGGTGCGGAGGCCGAGTGGATACAATACTCGCATTCCATCCTAAGAATCACTGGTTCGATACCGGGATGGGACAAAGGCAATCCACTCAGCTGTAAATGGGTACGTAACTTTACAATGTACACTGTGACTCATGTACACTGTCATTTATGTACAGTCACTTATGTACACTATCTCATGTACTCGAGTTGGTCAAGTTGCCAGAAGTTGGTCACAATGATCTAAAAAAAAAACCCAGGGAGATGCCAGACATAATATTGCTTAATAAGAATAGAAGAAATGGATCAACTGAAGGAGAGACAATCCTCCAGCAGCAACGTAAAGTAATTGTGATGATGTTAGACACAGCTCGCACACTTTCTCGACAAGGTTTATCAATTAGGAAAAAAAATTAACACTAATTTTGAACAGGTTGGTCAATTTTCTGGTAGGCATAATATCACAATGAACGTTTGGCTTACTGAGAGACGAGATGCCAGAGCTTATCACAATACTTATATGAGTAAGAATTGTCAACAAGAATATATATAATTGTTCGGTGAAAGTGTTCAGGACAATATTACTGAAGAGGTAAGTGATGCTGGGATGATTGTAATAATAGCGGACACAACCCCAGATACTACACATGGGGATCAGCTGACAGTAGGAGTTAAAGAGTTGTTGATGAAAGTGACAAACAGACCAAAAGAAAGGCTTAGAAAATCTTAAGAAATACAAGACAAAACAGGAGAAGGTTTGGGAATAGCAATACTTAAATCCCTTTCAGAAAGTAAAATTGACACACATACCAGCAACAATGTCTGGAAAATACAATGGCGCTCACAAAAAAATTATCTGATATGCTTGAGAGACCAATCACTTACATTCCCTTTCTACCTCATGGCTCTAATTTAGTGATTGATCATGGCTGCCAAGAAAGTGAACTAATTAAACGTATGTTTGATGTACTGGAATCTTGTCAGGTATTTTCGAAGCCGTAGCACCAGTCGTCTTGCAGCTCTTAAGGAAAAGTTGGCACAAACTGAAGGTGAAGCGCAATTAAAAAAAAAAACCATCCAAGACAAAATGGAGCGCGAGGCCAGTCAGTGGACACCTTTTTGGAAATCTTATGAAGAGATATGTGAAGTTTGGGAAGAAATCAGAATACCAAGGAGAAATATGATTCACAAGCAAGGACAAAAGCTAATGGTCTCCTCTATTAGATTAAGAATTGTTATTTTATTGTTGCTTTGATGTTCATGAAAAACATTACGTACAAAACATGATAGATGTGTTGCAAACTGAGGATATACATGTTTCTGGAGCTCTTATCTCTATGAAAAATACATTGAAAATACTTCAGTCAATACGCAGTGATGATGAGGCTCAGAAACATTTGCTGCACTCAACTGTCAACAAAATATTGATGTTGACAGAGAAGAGTTCAAGAGAGTTCACCGTCAAAGGGAACAACCAATAAATTGATGATGAACCAAACTCTAGTGCGGAGTATAATTTGTATTCCTATTAATGTAAGAAAATGAATGCTGTTTTAGATACGATGATTTCTGTGTTGACTTCAAAATGTGAAAATCTGAAATCTGTATTCAAGCATTTTGTGGATGTTGTTGATCCTAATGTTGCAAACTATGACCCGAAAAGTTTTATTGAAGCCATGAAAAATCTGTCAGAAACCTCTCACTCTGAAATACCTAACACTAAATCACTCAGAGTTTAATTAGAAGTGTTTAACAATAATTTTTCTGAATTTGTGGAGCAGCATCCTGATATAAAAACAACAACATTCGCTCAGCTGTAGAATGTGTACTGAATACTCATAAAAAGTCTCATTTATTTCCTCATGTGGTAAAAGTTTTCAGGCTATTCTTGACACCACCACCTTCAGAAACAGAACCTCAGTTAAAATAATTGTATAGTCTTATGCTCATAGCTTCTGAAGACGATATAACTGATTATTTAGATCTTGAAATCAGTGCACATAATTGGAAGCTAAAGAAAACTAAGAGAATAAAAATTTAAGATTAATGCAGTTGATTTTATCCAAACAATAAATAAAAAATATACATTTATTTTCATTATTTCTTTCTAGTTGAATAAATATTTTACTTTATCCATCAAAGTTCTATGATAATATCTTATAATTAAACATTCAAGAGAAATTTTTGTAGTTCGTTTGATCAATTTATTAATCCTCGATAGGCTGAGTAGCGACTTGGCCCCCCATAACCACTTCGGGACATCCATTACACTAACTCATGTGTACACCGTCACTCATACACACTGTCACTCATGTACACCGTCACTCATGTACACCGTCACTCATACACACTGTCACTCATGTACACCGTCACTCATGTACACCGTCACTCACGTACACCGTCACTCATACACACTGTCACTCATGTACACCGTCACTCATGTACACTGTCACTCATGTACACCGTCACTCATGTACACCGTCACTCATGTACACCGTCACTTATGTACACCGTCACTCACGTACACTGCAGTTCTCATTTTTTTTCTCTGTTTCGACATCAATATTTCCTTTTCAATCTTCGCCTTACGACTGTGAGGGAGAGTAAGAAAGAGAGGAAGGAGGGAGGGAGAGAGGAGGAAAGAGGAGAGAAGAGGGGAAGGAGAGGGAAGGAGAACAGAGAAGGAGAGACAAAGAGAGGAAGGAGAGACAGAGAGACAGAGAGGAAAGGAGAGAGAGAGAGGGAAAAGAGAGAGGGGAGGAAAGAGAGAGGGAAAGGAGAGAGAGGGAAGGAAAAGAGGGGGAGGAGGAGAGAGGGGGAGGAGGGAAGGAGAAAGAGGGAGAGGAGAGAGGGAAGAGGAGAGGGAAAGAGGAGAGAGGAAAGAAAAGGAGAAAGAAAGAGGGGGGAGGGGGAGGAGGGAAGGAGAGAGAGAGGGGAAGGAGAGGAGAGAGGGAAAGGAGAGGAGAAGGGAGGAGAGGGAGAGAGAGAGAGAGAGAGAGAGAGAGAGAGAGAGAGAGAGAGAGAGAGAGAGAGAGAGGCCAACGTTAAGCATCCACCATCATATAACTCTTTCCCAACATTACAGGTAAATATATATATTTTTTCCCCTTCCATTGTCTTCACACCTCCAATTATCGCCTCGCCATTTGTATACATGTTTGTGATGACGTCAGGTGTGTTGTCAGGTGTGTTCGTCATGCTTACACAATATCAACCGGAGATTTTTTTTTATATATACAATAATTTTTGATCTAAACATTTCACACTCAATTAATTAACTAAAGTTGTGTATTACTTGTGGTTATATTATTATTATTATTATTATTATTATTATTATGTTTTTTCTTATTTTATTTTTTTTAATGTTCACCTTTGTTCATTTTTTCTCATTACGTTCACTGTTCTCTAATATGCACCTTTGTTCATTTTTTCTCTCATTACGTTCACTGTTCTTTAATGTTCACCTTTGTTCACTTTTCTCTCATTACGTTCACTGTTCTTTAATGTTCACCTTTGTTCATTTTTTCTCATTACGTTCACTGTTCTTTAAGGTTCACCTTTGTTCACTTTTCCTCTCATTACGTTCACTGTTCTTTAATGTTCACCTTTGTTCAATTTTCCTCTCATTACGTTCACTGTTCTTTAATGTTCACCTTTTGTTCATCTATCATATTATGCCAAGTTAAAAAAAATCACCAATTCAGCCATTTTCATCTTTTTCCCACCAAGTCATGAGTTTTAAATAGTGTCTTTATTAGAGCCACTGTGTTTGTTTACGTGTTCATGAACGTGTGTGTGTGTGTGTGTGTGTGTGTGTCTACGTTATATCCACACAATATAAATTCACACTATTTCAACGAATCACTGAGAAGAATTTGTCTTTTACATTATACCACCTTTAGCCACAGCACTGATTACAAACCTCCACCTATGTGACGGCTTTACAGGTGTGTGACATAACAGGCAGGTGTGTGGGGTTTACATGGAGACACGTGTAGTGGTGGGTGACAGAGGAAGGTTCACCGTGCGACCCGGCCAAGCTTGTGTTGCTCACTGCCTCAGCCTCGCTATCCTCGCCGCCACCAGGGTACCCACACACTCCTCCTCTCCTCTCCCTCTTGCTCCTCCTCCTCCTCCTCCTCTCCTTCGTTCTTTATTTCTGTTTCCTTCCCTCACTATTTTCACACACTCGTCATCCAAAATTATCACCATCTCTTATCACCACATCACATCTCTCTCTCTCTCTCTCTCTATCATTAATCACTGTAATCTGTTTTTCCCTTCACTAATTCTTTTTCTCTTGTTCCCTCTCTTTCTCCTAATTCCTTCCCTCCCTCCAGCCTTTATCATTCCCACTTCCCCTCTTATCTTTTATCTTCCTTGTTTCCTCCCTCCCAACCCCTGTATCTGTCTCCCTCCTCAACTCCTGTCCCTCCCTCCCAACCCCTGTACCTCCTCCCTCCCTCCCAACTCCTGTCTCTGCTTCCTCCCAGCTACCTGTCCCTCCCTCCCACCTACCTGCCCCTCCCTCCTTCCCTCCCAACTCCTGTCTCTGCTTTCCCCTCCCAGCTACCTGCTTACCTCCCTCCCTCCCTCTCAACTCTGTCCCTCCCTCCCAACCCCTGTACCTCCCTCCCTCCCTCTCAACTCTGTCCCTCCTCCCAACCCCTGTATCTGTCTCCCTCCCTCCTCCCAGCTCCTGTCCTCCCTCCTTTCCCCCTCCCACCTATCTGTCCCTTCCTCCTCCTTCCCTCCCTCCTTGCAGATGGTGAGGTAGGTGGCAGCCTCCGTGACCTCCCTGCATTACTCACGTGTTTTCCCGCGTCCTTCATTATCCATCCCCCTCGTGCCTTCCTTCCTTCCCTCCTTCCCTTCTTTCTTTCTTTCCTCCCTCTCCACCATCACCAAAAACCCCTCGTGCCTTCCTCCTTCATTCCTCACTTTATTCTGTCCTTTGTTTAATATTTTTTTCGGCATTTCTTTCATTATTCATTCCTTTCTTCCTTCATTTTCTACATTCCATCATCTGTCCCTTCTTTCTATCTTGTACGTACTACCAACATCGCCATCCACAACCACTATTACTACCACCCTCCCCAGCCACCACCACCACCCACTACCACCACCACCAATTCCCAACCACCTTCACCACCCTCCCCAACCACCACCACCTCACCCCCAACCACCACCACCATCCCCAACCACCACCACCATCCCCAACCACTACCACCATCCCCAACCACTACCTTCACTCATCCCCAACCTTACTACCACCATCCCTAACTACCACCACTATCCCCAACCACCACCACCATCCCAACCACTACCACCATCCCCAACCACCACCACCATCCCCTAACCACCACCACCATCCCCAACCACCATCCCCAACCACTACCACCATCCCCAACCACCACCACCATCCCCAACCACTACCACCAATTCCCCAACCACCACCACCATCCCCAACCACCACCACCATCCCAACCACCACCACCATCCCCAACCACTACCACCATCCCCAACCACTACCACCATCCCCAACCACCACCACCATCCTCCCCAACCACCACCACCATCCTCCCCAACCACCACCACCATCCTCCCCAACCACCACCATCCTCCTAACCACCACCACCATCCCCAACCACTACCACCATCCCCAACCACTACCACTCATCCCCAACCACCACCACCATCCTCCCTAACCACCACCACCACTCTAACCACTGTTCTCACCATCCCCAACCATCTTCTTTCACCCATCTCCTTTTACTACTCAATGGCTTATTCTTTCTCCTCTCTTTCTATGCATCCTTCTTCATACCATCTTCATCTCTTAATTCTCTGTCTCCCTCTTTTACCACACCCTCTCTCTCCCTTTTACCAATCTCTCTCTCTCTCCCTTTCTACCAATCTTTATCTCTCTCTATCCCTTTCTACCATTCTCTCTCTCTCTGTCTCTCTCCCTTTCTCACCAATCTTTTTATCTCTCTCTATCCCTTTCACCATCTCTCTCTCTCTTTCTACCAATCTTTATCTCTCTCTCTATCCCTTTCTACCATTCTCTCTCTCTCTCTCCCTTTCTACCAATCTTTATCTCTCTCTCTCTCCCTTTCTACCATTCTCTCTCTCCCTTTCTACCAATCTTTATCTCTCTCTCCCTTTCTACCATTCTCTCTCTCTCCTTTCTACCATTCTCTCTCTCCTTTCTCTCTCTCTCTCTTTCTACCAATCTTTATCTCTCTCTCTATCCCTTTCTACCATTCTCTCTCTCTCTCTCCCTTTCTACCAATCTTTATCTCTCTCTCTCTCCCTTTCTACCATTCTCTCTCTCCCTTTCTACCAATCTTTATCTCTCTCTCCCTTTCTACCATTCTCTCTCTCTCTACCAATCTTTATCTCTCTCTCTCAAATACTTCCAGTCTTCATCACATCCACTAAATATTCCAAAAAGTTTTACCCTCTACTCTAACTCCTCTATTCGTTACCGTCAATTCCTTCCTCGTCCTTCTCTTTTCCCTTATTCCACTGTTCTTCCTCTCGTTACGTCCATTTATTCTCATTATCCCTTGCTCTATTTTCTTCTTTTTTTCATTATTTTACTTTTTTTTCTTTTTTCAACATTATTATTATTCTTTCCTCTTATTCCCTCCTTTACTCCTCCTTTCCTCTGTTCTTCCTTTACCTATTCTTGCCTCCCTTACTGCTCCTTTCCTCTTATTCCCTCCTTTACTCCTTCTTTCGTCTTCTTCCTTCCTTCATTCCACCTTTCCTCTTCTTCCCTTCTCTCCCCTCCTTTATTCATTCTTTCCTCTTCTTCCTTCCCTTACTCATCTTCCCTCCTTTATTCCTTTCCTCTTCTTCCCTCCTTTACTCTTCACCCCTTTACTCCTACTCCCCCCCCTTTCCTCCTACTTCCCCCTTTCCTCCTCTGTTCTTCCCTGTTTATCACGGTGTTGTCTTGTCCTGCACTTCCTCCTGACAACCACCACCATTACGACACTACACCTTTAATGTCTTGTATATATAGCTCCCACCCACCCCACCCACCCACCCATCTCCACCCTATCTCCAACCCCTCCAATACCCTTCACCCCCACCATCATACCCCCCTCCTCCACCCCTATCAATCAGCCCCACCCACCTCCACTTACTCCCATTCCTCCACCTTGTTAAATTATCCAACCTCACCCATTTCATCCACCAAATCCACCTTAATCCCTCCACCCCACCCACCCACCCACATACCCCAAGCTCCTCTCTTTCTCTCTCTCTCTCTCCTTTACCACCAACACCTCCACCTATCCCACCTACCTCCATCACCCTCTGTCCACCCCCCCTCTCTCACTTCTCCCTACCCATTCTACTTTTTATCCCCCTCACCCCCCTCCCCCACCCAGGACAAAGGACCACACTCGTACAGTACACACACAAAGTACTGTCACACTGCCCGTAGACAGAACAAACTTCCCCCGTCTAGTACAGGAAAATCAAGCAGGAAAACTGTACCGCTCTTAAGTTGATGACCAGTGAAAATATAATCTGGTGTGTAGGAAAATCGAAATCAGTTTGTCATAGCAACTTAATTGTCCTCTGGTTTTTAAATGTCCAGGAAAATTATTCAACTATCACCAGGAAAAATAAGGCAGGAAAACCCAGGCCAAGTTGTCATAGCCACGATTTTATCCTATTTAGTTTTCAGTGCCAAGGAAAAAAAAAAACTTGCTATCTCCATGAAAATAACGACGAGTAAGGAGGAAAATCGAGATCAGTTTTTCATAGCTAAGTAATTGTCCCCATGAAAATAAGTTCAAATAAACAATGAAAAATCAGAGCGGTTTTGAGGCGGCCATGAATATCGCTGACTAGTTTGACAATGAACCTCCCTGCGGTTTACTGAAGTGCTGGATAATGTACTCATGTCGAGGCTCTCAGTGGCTGTGTGGCAGACTAAGGGGAAGAGGAGGGAGAGGGGAGGAGGAGGGAGGGGAGAGGGAGGAGGGGAGAAAAAAAGAGAAGAGAGGAGGAGGGGAGGAGAAAGAGGACAAAAGACACGAGAGGAGAGAGGTGGTGAAAGGACAGGAGACAAGAGAGATGAGAAGGGGACAGGAATGAAGGAGGGGGGAGAGAAAGGACAGGGGAGGAAGGAGGAAAGGCAGGAAGGGGTGCAGGAGGGAGGGGAAGAAGAGGATGTACAAAGTGGAGGGATAAAGAAAATGAGGTAGGGAAGGGAAAGGGTGGAGGGAGGGGAGGAGAGGTGAGGGGAGGAGAAGGTGAAGGGGAGAAGGTGGAGGGGAGGGAGGAGGCAAGTGAGAGATGGAGGTAGTGAATAAGCATAAGAGGTGGAGGAAGGTGAGTGGAGAGAGAGAGAGAGAGAGAGAGAGAGAGAGAGAGAGAGAGAGAGAGAGAGAGAGGTCCGGGTAGTCGATTAAGCCCTTATATGCAAGACTGACAAACTTGATCATCTAATTACAAGAATCAAAGGAGGAAGTTGATTGCCTGACGAGTCTTCGCCAACACAGGCAATATTAAAAACAGCTGGTAATATCGCCCAGTCGAACGGAATGACTGGCCAAGGCTGACTGATTGTGAACAGAACTGTCACTGTGAGACTGTGATCACCACTAGGACGTGTGGTGATGATGATGATGATGATGATGATGATGATGATGATGATGATGACGATGATGATGACGATGATGATGACGACACACACTCACCCATCACCCACTTTACTCACGTCAAGTCAAAAAAACAAACATTAAAATATAAATAAAAGAAATACAAGATGAAGAGAGTATTCCTGCCTCAATTGTTGCAAGCAATCAGAGTGTAACAGCTCGCTTCAAAAACTCTCTCAAATCCATCTTCCTGCACCACCACCACCACCACCCCTCCTCTGGCGCCACCCAACCTGACCTGATCCATCCTTCCACCCACAACCCCCCCACCCACCCGACTTCCCACCTATAAGCCACCTGAACCCCAGAACCACCTGGAAATTTACTCTCTCAAAACCCCACTCCACTCCACCCACATCCTCTCCACCCCCACCCCTCTCCACCCACACCCCCCAAAGCCCCACCCCTCTCCACCACCCACTCCAAGACCCCCCTCTCCCCCACCACCCACTCCAAGTCCCTCCTCCCCCACCCACCACCCAAGATCCTCCTCCCCCACCACCCACCTAAGACCCCCTCTCCCCACCACCCACCCAAGACCCCTCTCTCCCCCCCACCACCCACCCAAGCATCCCCTCCTCCCCCACCACCCACTCCAAGATCCCTCCTCCCCCACCACCCACTCCAAGACCCCCTCCTCCCCCACCACCCACTCCAAGACCCCCTCCTCCTCCACCACCCACCCAAGACCCCCCTCTCCCTCCCCCACCACCCACCCAAGATCCCTCCTCCCCCACCACCCACCCAAGACCCCCTCTCCTCCCCCCCACCACCCACCTAAGACCCTCCTCCTCCACCACCCACTCCAAGACCCCCTCCTCCCCCCCACCACCCACTCCAAGATCCCCTCTCCTCCCCCCACCACCCACTCCAAGACCCCCTCCCTCCCCCACCACCCACCCAAGACCCCCTCTCCCCCACCACCCACCCAAGACCCCTCTCCCCCACCACCCACTCCAAGACCCCTCCTCCCCCACCACACACCTAAGACCCCCTCTCCTCCCCCACCACCCCAGGCAACCGTTCACTGTCGGATTACTGGCAAACTCGAGACTACAAGACATCATAAAGTTGACAGATGATGAACAAATAAACTGACGGGAAAGAGGAAGGAGGGACAGGCGGAAGAACAAAAGGACGGAGAAACGGGCGGAAGAAGAGACAGAAAGACAGACAGGCGGTACAAAAGGGACGGTGAGACAGCAGAAGAAATAGACGAATGGGAGGACAATCAAAAGGTAAACAGAGAAACGAAGAGAGACAGACAGACAGAGAGACAGAGAAACGAAGTGAGACAGACAGACAGACAGAGACAGAGAAACGAAGTGAGACAGACAGACAGACAGACAATTTGACCATAAAGTATATAAGTAGAGACTAATAATGTGTCATAATATATCAGGATAAAATACTTTCTTAACTGACACTAACACCTGACACAAACACCTGACACAACACCTGACACTACCACTCGACACTAATACCTGACATTACCACTCGACACTAACACTTGACATTACCACTGACACAAACACCTGACACTACCACTCGACACTAACACCTGACATTACCACTTGACACAAACACCTGACACTACCACTCGACACTAACACTTGACATTACCACTCGACACAAACACCTGACACTACCACTCACACAAACACCTGACACTACCACTTGACACAAACACCTGACATTACCACCTGACACAAACACCTGACATTACCACTTGACACAAAACACCTGACATTAACACTTGTACACAAACATCTGACATTACCACTTGAGACAAACACCTGACATTACCACTTGTACACAAACACCTGACATTACTCACTCAGACAAACACCTGACATTACCACTTGTACACAAACATCTGACATTACCACTTGAGACAAACACCTGACATTACCACTTTGTACATTACCACTTGAGACAAACACCTGACATTACCACTTGAGACAAACACCTGACACTAACACCTGGCACAAACACTGACACTAACACTAACACAAACACCTGACATTACCACTTGTACACAAACATCTGACATTACCACTTGAGGCAAACACCTTGACATTACACTTGAGACAAACACCTGACATTACCACTTGACACAAACAACTGACACTAACACCTGACACAAACACTTGACACAAACACTGACACTAACACTAACAGACACAAACACCTGACATTACTAACACCTGACACAAACACCTGACACTACCACTTGACACAAACATCTGACATTACCACTTGAGACAAACACCTGACATTACCACTTGTACACAAACACCTGACATTACCACTTGACACAAACACCTGACACTACCACTTGACACAAACACCTGACACTACCACTTGACACAAATACACTAACGAATTATAACCACTCTCTCATAAACAAAACAAAAACAATAACAAAAACAACAATATAAAAATAATAACATCAAAAACCAACAACAAAAACAATAACAAAAACAACAAAAACAACAACATAAAAATAACAAAAATAACATCAAAACCAACAACAAAAACAATAACAAAACTACAACAATAACAACAACAACCACAGGCCCAGAACACAAGAGTAACACTGACGAAAAACTGTCAACACACCCAGTAAAACTTTTCCTCAACATTCAACAACAATAACGTTCGGGTGACTCTTAATAATGATAATAATAAAGACGAAATAAAAAAAAGTTATCCTATTCTGCATTATACATATTTATTAATTTATTTATTAATTGGTTCATTTATTATTTATTTAGTGTCTTTTTCGTCTGTTAGTTATACATTATAGTGAAGCCTCTATTTAAGGGATCATATCGAGGAAAATCCGTTATATCGAGGGTCCGTTAGAAAAGTGCGTTATATGGAGAAAAATCCGTTATATCGAGGGTCCGTTAGAAAAGTGCGTTATATGGAGAGAAAAATCCGTTATATCGAGGGTCCGTCAGAAAAGTGCGTTATATGGAGAGAAAAATCCGTTACATGGAGGGTCCGTTAGAAAAGTGCGTTATATGGAGAGAAAAATCCGTTATATCGAGGGTCCGTTAGAAAAGTGCGTTATATGGAGAGAAAAATCCGTTATATCGAGGATCCGTTAGAAAAGTGCGTTATATGGAGGTTTTACTAAGTAACTATTGGTTTATTCATTATTTATTCATATTTATTCATTATTTTGCTTTAATCATCATCCACTGTGATTTCTCTCCCAACGAGGCATAAAACATCACTGCTCGTAAATCACAAAGGCTCGTAAATTAAAATCCCTAATTAAACGTAGATCCAATTGGCTCACTTAACTTACTATCGTCACAAACACGAGTCAACAATGACGCTACAAGTACAGTCCACTTCACTGGTGCGTTTACAGGGGCTCCTCGTCAGGTATTGTACAATGTGGCAGCGCTGTGGTTGTTCACATTCGACAGATGGAAACTCACAATAGTAAACATACTATAGAATCAAAGTAAAACAATATTAAAACAAATATCTCAATGTATTGATTTGTGGAATGCTTATATAACGAGCCTCTGTAAACGCACTAGTGAAGGGGACTGTACAAGGAAAGACTAACCTAACCTAACCTAACCTTTCTCACACTACATTATAGAGGTCACGAAAATCCACTAATCACATCTGTCATACAGTGATTCATCACGACTGCCCTATTCATTTCATATCCTCGAAAAATTTATCTTGGTAACATTCAAAATAATAAAGAAACTATATAATTTTTCCCGATTATTTCAAACCTTTCACGGATTTACACTTTTATTTCACACTTTTCATGTATTTCACACTTTTCACGTATTTCAAATTTTCCACGTATTTCACACCTTGATTTCACATTTTCCAAGTAATTCACACTTTTATTTCACACTTTCCACATACGTACACTATCTTCACTACGTATCCTTCCAAAATCCTGGTGTGTTGGCTAGAGAGTCGCCCAGGTGGTGTGAAAATGGCTCTTGACCTGGAGAAAATTGCTTCATTACAGCAACCTTAACCCACCACCACCACCTTCCTCACTGGGTCCTCTCCACGCCTCTTAAAATTGTTCATCCACTTATGTCAACTTCTGCCTTGGACATACTCCCTCCTTGCTTGCCTGTTGCCTGCCTGCCTTTCCTCCCTGCTGCTTCTTTTCCCTCCCTCCCTGCCTGCGTACTCCCTTTCTCTTTGCTTCTGCTTCTTCATCCCTCCCTCCCTTCTTCCTTCCTTTCATTTTTTCTTTCATCGTCTGCTTTGGACACACTACCTCCCTCCTTCCTTCCCTCCTTGCCTACCTGTTGCCTGCCTTCCTGCCTCTGCTTCTTCTTCCTCCCTCCATTCCTTCATTTTTTTCTTCTTCCTCCCTCCATTCCTTCATTTTTTCTTCTTCCTTAGACACACTCCTTCCTTCCTTCCTTCCTTCCTTCTTTCCTTCCTTCCTTCCTTCCTTCCTTCCTTCCTTCCTTCCTTCCTTCCCTCCCTCCCTCCCTCCCTCCTTCCTTCTTTCCCTCCCTGCCTGCCTTTGCTTCTTCCTCCTTTTTTCTCCTTCACTACAATCCTCTTCTCTTATATCTCCTCTTTCCCTTCCATACCCTTCTACCCCTTCTTCCTCCTTCCTCTTCACTTCTCTTCTCCGCCTTCCGTTTTTCTTCCACCTCCATCTCCTCTACTCCATCTTTCCTTCTTCTCTCCCACCATTTCTTTTCCCTCTCCTCTTCCTCCATCTCTCTTCTGGTCTCATCATTACGTCCTTTTTCCCTTCATAAACTTTTATCATTCCTTCCCTCCCCTCTTTATCTTCATCTCCATCTTCCCCTCTTTATCCGGTTTTATCCTCCTCTTTTCCTTCTCTATTTTCGCTTCTACCTTTTTTTTATCCTAGTCTTTATCCTCTCCTCTTCCCCTTTCTCCCATTCTCAACTTTTATAACTTCATTTATTTTTCATTTGTTTTCTTGTCCCATCTCTCTCTCTCTCTCCCTCTCTCATCTGTTCACTCCCCTTTCCTCTTTCATCCCAAAATCCCTCCCTCCCCATCTCCCCTCCCATCCCCACTACCCTTCCTTTTCCTCTACCTACTCCCCTCCTCTCTACTCACTCCCCACCTCTATTCCTTTCGCATTCACTTTACCCCTTTCTTTTTTTCTCAGTTCCCATTCCCACCTCCCTCCCTCGTTCACAAGTAACTCAGTTAGCTTTGACCTCGTCTCGTGACAACGCCCGGGGAGAGGGGAGGAGAGAGGGGAGGGGAAAGAGGGGATGGGAAAGGCATGAGGAGGGGAGAGGGGAAGGCAGGGAGAGAGGTGAGAGGTAGCGAAGGCATTTGACAAGGTCTGGCATGATAGTCTAAAATATAAGATCCTCCAACTCGGACTTCCCACCAACATTGAAAAGCTGCTTTGCAACTTTCTTGGCGGCAGAAATGCCAGACTGAGGGTAGGACAACAAACAGGAGAGACCTTCCCACTCATCAGCGGAGTTCCTCAGGGGAGCGTCCTCTCCCCCACACTATATATTATCTACACAAGTGACACTCCACCTCCCACTAGAATAGGTAACGAAGATATTATGTATGCAGATGACATCACTCAAATAACAACACATCAAGGAAAATCGCGAGCGTTACAGGCCGACAACACCAGGCGGGAATTAAAAAGGGCAAATAATTACGAAAAACAATGGAAAATCCAAACCAGTCTCCCGAAATTCACAGTGATACCTTTATGCAGAAGGAAAACCCATCCATTAGTAACCAATAATGCCCAGATAGAATACAAAAACAGAGGCACCCTCCTGGGCCTGCATATACCACGACAGGTTACTCCCATCATGTCCACAGTAGGAAGGAAAAGGCAAGAAGAGAGCTGAGAAAACTATACCGCTTTAAGGCGCTTCCTGAGAAAATAAAACTCCGCCTGGTGACATCATTCATCATACCGATATTAACTTACCCAGCAGTACCTCTTCATACTATGAGCACCTCTCAAATATTATAATTACAGGTGGTCCAAAATGAAGCCCGAAGATTCGTCACAGGTGAAAGATACCCCTTCACCAGAACCACAGACGAGATACATAGAGACCTGAGAATGAAACCCATCAACCAGCAGCTGCACACCCTGGCCAGCAGAGTCTGGCAAAAGATAGAACGATCAGAGCAAGAACTCCTTCAGACTCTCACCAGATAACGACAACAACCATACATGGTTCCCAAAAAGTTACCATATCTCAAAAGGTCCATTACCACCCTCGATCTACACGGCCAGGCAACAGACAACCTCCCTAGACCAGCATCCGCTAGTAGGGTCGGCGGAATATTAAATAAGGCCCTCAAAACACCCATATATGGGACAGGGTAGGATGTCTAGTTCCTGTACCGACAGACAATAACTAACCCATGGCACAACTCTAACACACTATTAGCTTAGCTAGGCGGTCACCCCACCCTCTCTTACCTCCTAAATTTCTTCAATTTCCGAACTATAACTTCCTTCCCCCACCTCTAATCTTCTTGTACACCTCCTTTCTCTCTAAAAAAAAAAAAAAATAAAATAAAAGGGGGAGGGAGAGGGGTGAGAGGGAAGGAGAGGGGTAAGGGTTGGAACGCATTCCCATACAGTAGGTACTTCCGCCTCACAACCTCCCAGTGTCAATTTACATACCAACCTTCCTTCCCCTCATCCTTGTCTCCCTATATACATGTCTGTCAATGTCTCTGTTTGTCACCACCTTTTCTTTCATCCCTGTCTTCTTCCTCTCCGTCTATCTTACTGTCAATTAATCAGTCTGTTTCAACTCCTCCTTCATCTAATCATCAATTATGTTTCACCCATGTGGCATAGCACTGTCTGTCCTCCCCGGCAGTAGCAGCACCACATAGGGTCACCGTCTACGGATCAAGAGCCACAACAAGGAATATAAAGAGGTGTATCCCCCCCACCACCTCACCCCCCCCACACACACACGAGTGCAATAGTCAAATCTTGCGGCTTTCGTCTCCACCTCCGCCGTCGTCTAAGCCCCTCGGAGTCCCCGCCCCTGAGGTCTTCAGTGTTTACTCAACATTCATACTTTTCAAACTCTCATATGCCTCCCCTGCCAGGTCTTCCTCCCTAAATGCCACACCTAGAAAAAGTGTAAAAAAAAAAAAGGGCATGTAAGATTATTCTTCCCCCTTCCTACTCCACATAACAAGAAGCGCTCAACACACTGACCCTCTCGGCTCTCACTGATCATCACCACGACCTCATCTGCAAGTTCTGGGAGAAGCTTCTGCACCATCCTCGATACCGGCTGCTACTCCCACCCAAGATCCCTCGTCCGCGAATTGCTGCTTAACACCACAACCGCATCCAGCCCATACGAGCACATACTGATAGCTAGAAGAACAGCCCAGTCCCAACCATTGTAAAAATAAACAACAGCTCGCAGTCAACCATTGTGTTCACTCATAGGCAATCTCATTTTTGTACTGGTTGCTACGCTAAAATTCACAAATATCTCATAAATCAGTCTGCCCCCCACGTTATCGTGGTCACAACCCAGACGTACGTACCAACCCTATTTCCAGGTTCACTCCCAGCCAGCGACCGGGAGAAAAAAAAATCAGTAAAGGGACTTTTGTTGACAGCGTGGTGACCCCCTGAGACACCCGCACACTCACCCCTTGACCCAGAGACACCATTTTTCGGGCGAGAAGAGGGATGGTGGGGAAAGGGGGGGGTAGGGAAAAGGGGTAGTGGGTAAGAGGGGTGTTGGGGAAGATGGGGTGTTGGGGAAGATGGGGTGTTGGGGAAGGAGGGTCGTTGGGGAAGGAGGGTCGTTGGGGAAGGAGGGTCGTTGGGGAAGGAGGGTCGTTGGGGAAGGGTCGTTGGGGAAGGAGGTCGTTGGGGAAGGAGGTCGTTGGGGAAGGAGGTCGTTGGGGAAGGAGGGTCGTTGGAAGAGGAGGGTCAAAGCTTTGGGAAGGAGGGTCTTTGGGAAGGAGGGTCTTTGGGGAAGGAGGTCTTTTGGGGAAGGAGTGGTCGTCGTTGGAAGAGGAGGGTCGTTGGGGAAGTTTAAGATGTTAAGGAATGCTAAGGTGTTGGAGGAAGGCGTTGGGTTACTGATGGGGAGGACAGGAGGTGGGGCTGGGTGGGGAGGAGGAGGAAGAGGCCTAGAATATTAGGGAGAGGAGGAAGAAGATGAGGAGTAGGAAGGAGTGGAGGAGAGGAGGAAGGAGAGGAGGAAGGAGAGGAGAAGAGGAGGAGGAAGAAGAGGGAGGAAAAAGAAGAGGGAAGAGGAGTACAGTTAGAAGAGGAGGAGTAAAGGAAGAAGAAGAGGAGTAAAGGAAGGAGAAGAGGAAGAAGAAGAGGGAGAGGAGAAAACCACCAGATTTCAAAGTTAGCCCTATGGAGGGAGAGTGGAGAGATAGGGAGGTAGAGGCCCAAGGGAGAGGCGGTAATGAGGGTGGACCTTGAGAGAGAGAGAGAGAGAGAGAGAGAGATGGAATAAGGTGGTCTCTACGTTTCTCCCTCACCCCTACATCCCCTCACACAACGTTTCTCCCCCTCACCCCTACATCCCTCATCCCCCCACCACATCCCCCCCCACACACATCCCCCCACCCCACATCCCCCACCCCCACACAACGCCCCCACCCCATCCCCCTCACCCCCCTCACCCTCACAACGCCCCCCCCACCCCTCACAACGCTTCCCCTCACCCCTCACACACACAACGCCCCTCACCCCATACATCCTCACACACACAACGCCCCCCCCACATCCCCCACAACGTTTCTCCCCCCACCCCCCACATCCCCCACACAACGTCTCCCCCACCCCCACATCCCCCACACAACGTTTCTCCCCCCACATCCCCACACAACGCTTCTCCCCACCCCATCCCCACACAACGTTTCTCTCCCCACCCCCTCATCCCCCCCACACAACGCTTCTGTCCCCACATCCCCACAACGTTTCTCCCCTCACCCCCATCCCCCCACACACCCCACATCCCTCACAAACGCTTTTCTCTCTCTCCACCCCTCTACATCCCTCACACAACGCCTGTCCCCCCCACCCCCACATCCCCGCCACAAACGCTCCCCCCACCCCCTACATCCCCACAACGCCCCCCCCCATCCCCCACACAACGCTTGTCCCCCACCCCTACATCCCCACAAACGCTTGTCTCCCCACCCCACATCCCCACACAACGCTTGTCCCCACTTACATCCCCCACACAAACGCACCCCCACATCCCCCACACAACGCCTGTCCCCCACCCCACATCCCCCACACAACAACGTTTGTCCCCCACCCCACATCCCCACACAACCATTTGTCCCCCCACCCCCACATCCCCCCACACACAACGTTTGTTCCCCACCCTACATCCTCACAACGTTTGTCCCCCTCACCCCTACATCCCCTCACACAACGTTTCTCACCCCTCACCCCTACTCAACGTTTATTCACTGTTCACCATGAGTACACATATACAAGCCATTATTAAACATTTCTTTCATATCACGCTACCCAATGTTTCTTCAACGTCCATCATCAACACAATAACACGCCATAAAAAAAACACAGCAACAATGTGTTTTTTTTTCTTCACTTGATATCACGCAACGCTTTTTTGTGTGTGTGTTCATTTTCGTTCTTTTTAATTTTTCACTAATTGTCTATAACGCGTCAGTGAAGAAACGTTTTTCATTTCATAATAATACTGTTGGGCAATAGCGCACAGACAGACAGACAGACAGACACACTATCCCATCAACAACAATAACAACAGCACTCAGATAGGTGAAAAATAGCCCTAGCCTAATTGAAATAATAGGCTGTCATCTGCCACCCTCACACTAACTAGCAGCCACCCTCACCCCCCACCCACCCTAGCTAGCAGCCACCCCCACCCACCCACAGCTGGCAGCCTGCCACACACTCTACCCTTCCACCCTGGCTGGCATGCCCTCACCTCCCACCTCCCCCCCCACAACTAGCAGTCACCCTCAGCCACCATCCACCCACTGCCTCCCACAGCTAGCAGCCACCTCATTCCCCACTCACCCCTCCCACAACTAGCAGCCACCCCCCCCCTCACCCTCCTCCCAACTAGCAGCCACCTGCCCCCCCTCGCCTCCCTGACTAGCAGCCACCCCACCCCAACTTCCCCACACTGCAACAATAGACTCCTCAGAACATGTCCAATAGGATTCTCCCACTCAGGCTGATGGTCGCCGGCAAATTGAGCTTCGCATCTAGGTCATGTGAGGTCGTGGGGAGGGGATGGTCCGTGGGGAGGGGATGGTCCGTGGGTTGGGTGGGTGGGTGGGTGGTGGGACGGTTAGGTTTGGATAAGAGAATGTAATGTAGATTAGATTGAATCAGGTTATGTTAGGTTAGATTAGGATCGGTAAGTGTTAAATTCAGAAAGGGTCAGGTCAGGTCAGGTCAGGTCAGGTTAGAGAAGGGATTAAAGTTTGGTTGGGCGGCTCACTTTCTATAGATCATGGTATTACTCCATATGTGCCACCAAAAAATACAATAAATAAGAGATAAAACAAAATTAATAAAAAAATAAGATAAAACAAAAATAAAAAATAAATAAAAATAAAAATACAATAAATAAGATACAAAAAAATAATAAAAATACAATAAAATAAAATAATACATTAAATAAAAAGACAATAAATAAGATACAAAAAAAATCAATAAAATAAACACACTAAAATTAATAATTGTATTAATATTTACTGGACTAATTAAGTCACCATTTTCTCAACCAGGTCCTAATGACGTTACGATAAACTTCATTAAAAGTACGCTATGCTCCCCTCCCTCTCTCTCTCCTAACCCCCTCCCTCTCTCTCCCCCAACCCCCTCCCTCTCTCTCCCCCAACCCCCTCCCTCTCTCTCCCCCAACCCCCTCCCTCTTTCCCTAACCCCTCCTCTCTCTCCCTAACCCCTCCCTCTCCTCTCGGTAAAAATAACCTTTTATTAACATATGCAAATTAATTCTTTTTTCAGGTGAGGCAATTTACCTGGTGAAGAGTTGTGGGGGGGGGGAGGGAGAAGGAGAGGGAGAGGGGGGAGGTGAAGGGGGAGAGGAAGTGGGGGAGGGAGAGAGAAAATGAGGAAATGGCAGGGAAGGTGAAGACAGGTTGTAGTTTTGCTCTCTCTCTCTCTCTCTCTCTCTCTCTCTCATAATCCTAACGGTGTGGCTAGGTTAAGGCTGAGAGCCATTTAACGAGCACCTTTTAAATCAGGTAACGAAGTATATTTTAATTTAGATCACCCAGCTCATATCACCTGATGATTAACCACCCTAAAGTTAGCCTAACCTGACTTAAGCTAAACTAACCCGAACTGACCTGACCTAACCTGATTTAACCTAACCCGATCTGACATAACCTAAACTAACCCGACCTGACCTAAGCTGGCCTGATTTGACCTGACCTAACCTAACCTAACCTGATTTTACCTAACCTGACTTGACCTAACCTAACCTAATGTGACTTAACCTAATCTGAACAAACCTAACCTAATGAAACTAACCTGACCTGCCTTAACCTACTCTGACCTGGTCTCCCCTCCAAGTAGCGTTAAGGTTTCCAATCATCAGGTATATACAGGGGTCAAGGGGGGGGGGGTAATTTTCGGGTGACCCTTTAACTTCTATTTAGAATTCCACTTAAGGATATTTAGGTCCACGCTCCTACCTTACCTTCACGCTCATCCACGCTCCTACCTTACCTTCATGATCATCCACGCTCCCACCTTACCTTCACGCTCATCCACGCTCCTACCTTACCTTCATGATCATCCACGCTCCCACCTTACCTTCACGCTCATCCACGCTCCTACCTTACCTTCACGCTCATCCACGCTCCTACCTTACCTTCCGCTCATCCACACTCCTACCTTGCCTTCACGCTCCTACCTTACCTTCACGCTCATCCCTCCCCTACCTTACCTTCACGCTCATCCACGCTCCCTTACCTTCACGCTCATCCATGCTCCTACCTTACCTTCACGCTCATCCCTCCCCTGCCTTACCTTACCTTCACGCTCATCCACGCTCCTGCCATGCCTCCACGCTCATTGTTATGCCAGAAACGCCTCCAATTACATTAAAGTATCCCTCTCTTTTTCACCCCACCACGGGAGAAGAGGGGGTGGGAGGTTGGGGGTGGGTTTGGGCGTGACGTCATTCGAGGTAATTCTGAAGGCATCGAGTCCGAACTTAGCGAAAAGGGATTATAAATTGACTTCAGTGTAAGATGATGTTTTAATTGCCTTTCAGCCACAGCTCGATACCAGTGACACAGTCCCCCCCCCCCAACCCATTATATTTGGGGGGTGGGGGGGTGTTATAAAAATCCTTGGGTGTAAAGTATAATCCTTTTTTATCCATAATATATATATCATCAGTCCATATAGCACGCGGACATCCATATACACAATCAAGACCTCTCACTAGTCGGGAATCGAACCCTGGACCTCTGCGTGTGTACAGGGATCGCTACCTTAACATAAGATCAATAACGTTTTAACATATATATATATACTGTACTGTACTATACCTTAAGAGTCACAACGACGATGATGCCGCCGCCATTCTCTGCAGGGTGTGGTGCTGGTGTTTATACTCCGTCAACTACACAACTACGTCAACTACACAGACCAGAACAGACATCTAGTACCCAATAATCAAACACGCTATCAAAAAGAAATTATTGAATATAGACATACAGAGGAACAAAGACACACTGACGGACAGAAACCACGACATACGAAAAAACTAAGGTACAGACAGACACAGAAACTACGACATAGACATAGAAACCAGGGCACAGACATACACCAGAGGACAGACACAGACATACACCAGCGGACAGACAGAGACAGACAGACCAACTCAGACATACACCAGAGAACAGACACAGACAGACACAGACATACACCAGAGAACAGACAGACACACAGACAGACAGACACACAAACCACGATATACATAGAACCAGAAACCACAAGTTTATACACAAAATGTATACACAGAAAACAATATACATACGAACAGAAACATGATATACACAGCAGAGTAATACATACACATATACACACACACATAAGCAAATGTGCACATACATACATACATGCACACGGGTAAGCAAATATACACATACAAACACCCATGCAAATATACATATCAAATATAAACGTACATGCAAACATACACATGCAAATATACACAAACATAAACATATATTCGAGAACAAATTTAAAACTAAGTAATTCTTATATGTTCTCATTACACAGAGTAGAGTGAATAACGCAAGAAACAAACAAACAAGCAAATTAGGTTTCAATCATCAACAAATCAATAAAATAAGGGTTAAATTATCGATACAAGAATTAAATACGGATTAAATTATCAACACATCAATAAAATAAGGGTTAAATTATCGATACAAGAATTAAATACGGATTAAATTATCAACACATCAATAAAATAAGGGTTAAATTATCGATACAAAAATTAAATACGGATTAAATTATCAACACATCAATAAAATAAGGGTTAAATTATCGATACAAGAATTAAATATGGGTTAAATTATCAACACATCAATAAATAAGGTTAAATTATCGATACAAGAATTAAATATGTGGATTAAATAGTCAGTACATAAATAAAATAGGAAAAAATTATAATGATGGAAATCATACGAGCTTAAATACCAGAACAAAACAAAATACGGGTTAAATTGTCAATAACACAATGAAATAAACGTGCCAAGATAATCAGTATCCGATGATAAAATAAGCGCTAAATGTTACATAAATTACCAATATATGTGTCAATGACCAATAATACGTTAAATTATCAATAAGACGTTAAATTAACAATAAGACGTGTTAAATTACCAATAAGACGTGTTAAATTACCAATAATACGTGTTAAATTACCAAAACGATACCTATATTAAATTATGTATGTTAAACTGCCAATACAATAACAAAATCCAAGTTAAATTCCCATTAAGATAATCTGTTAAGTTACCAAGACTAAGTAACGTTGGTAATAGGTTAACACAATAACAGGGCAACAAAATAACACGGGATCACAATAATACGGGAAAAAAATAACACGTAAACACAACAAGTAACACGGGAACATAAGAACAAAGTAACACAAGAACATATAACAGAGCAACTCAATAACACGAAAAAGTAACACAGGAACAACAAGTAACACGGGAACATAATAACACGGGAATACAATAACACGGGAACATAACAGGAAATTAACAAGTAACACAGCAACAGAACACAATAATAGATAACGAAATAATAACGCAAGAGTAACGTAATGTACATACAGTCAACTACTAAAGTCCGTTCACCTCTTCCACTGAACCACGAACCCCCGAGAGATTCAGACTCGTGAACCCGAAGCAGTAGACTGATAACATTAATCTATCCATAAATGCTTCGGATTCAGGAGTCGGGGTTCGTGGGGAGAGGTGAAAGGATTTGAGGAGTTTACTGTTTATATACGGAGAGGGTGAGGATAACAGGAGCTTGATACTGTTAATAATCAACAGAACAACAGGGGGAAGTGGCGCTGATCATAATTATGGATAACAGTAATTAGTAGGAAAGTCACAAATACAATACAAAGTTTGAGTTGAAAGGGCACGCACACGCGCACACACACGCACGCACACACGCACGCGCACACACACGCACGCACACACATATCTACAGTATATCCCTACTCTCACATATACTGAACACACATTAAAAGGTCACACTATAATGTATATATCCACTCAACAAGCCTACATAAACACACTAAAATACCAAATATCCACACACTAAAATATCTATATCCACAAAAACCTATATAAACACACTAAAATACCAAATATCCACACACTAAAATATCTATATCCACACAACAAACTCCGTATATATACACACCCACACCCACACCCACACACGTCAAAATCTACCTTTCAATAAAGCTAAGTCAGCATAACCAGCTATCGACCTACAGAGGCACACAGGCTAAGAGAAGTGGTCAAATCTACTTGGCAGACATGAGCAACGACGCGACGGTGAAGAAAGTCTCTCTCTCTCTCTCTCTCTCCCTTACAAACACACACACAGGTGAAGACAGAGTACAGCCTACCTACACTAATATGGAGAGAGAGAGAGAGAGAGAGAGAGAGAGAGAGAGAGAGAGAGAGAGAGAGAGAGAGAGAGAGAGATGAGGGGCGCGAGCGAATCTAAATAAATATTAAAACCATATTATCAAAAAAAATTACTTTAAGTGCTGTTCAACATCTAACTCAAGACATAGGATATCTGTTCAAACCCCCACCAAGGTTCTGTACATCAACACTACTGCCAGATGAGGTCTCCTTTTGGCTTGTATATTTTCAAACCATTTCTGCCCTTTTAAGTCGTTCATTATTTCTTACGCAGTTTTTTTTATTCAGTTTTTGGTTAATTTTTTGACAGAATCCTATTAAGTTTTCATTACGTTATGGGGGAGAAACCACGTGATTGGAGGTCGTGAAGGGAAACAAAGTGATTTTTTTTATAATATGGCTTATCAAAATAGACTATAAACTGTGTAGCATAAAATAGCAGAAGGTAGGTAGCTAGTTAAGAGAGTCAAGGGGTGGGAGGGAAAAAGAGCCCAGGCCCCCTAACACACTGACCTGGTAAACTGAGTCACTCCAAGACGGTTCTCCAAGCAGCTTGAAGAGAGATAAAAGAAAAGAGGACATTAATGACTTGAGCCCTCCACGTCGACTGCCATATGTTTAGTCACGGGGTACCACACGGTGACACTGGTCGCCGTCCCTGATCATGCTACCATCACCACCACTACCACACCACACCACTACTAAACCACCACCACCACCACACCCCCACTACCACCACTCACACCACTACACCACCACCACCACCACACCTCCCCACCTCCCCACCACCACCACCACCACCACTACACCACCACCCTCCCCCCAACACCACCAACACACATCTCCCTCACCACCACCACCACACCACCACCACACCTCCCCCCACTCTCACACCACTACACACCACCACCACCACATCCACTACCTCCCCCTCCACCACCACCACACACCTACCACCACACCTCCCCCACCTCCCTCACCACCACCACCAGCCACCACCAACACCACCACCGCACTTCCTCACCACCAACACTACCACCAACACCACCACCAACACCACCACCAACACACCTCCCCCCACACACAACTTACCTCAAGACAGTCACCAACCTAAAAAAAAAACCTTATCAAGGTGGACCATTTTAACATCAACATCCTTAAAATACATCCTTAAACATTCCTAAACATTCTTAACCAGTAACACCCCCCCCCCAAGCAATATTTCACACACTTAGATCGACATCTGCATAATATCAACACAATATTCCTTTAAACCTTACAAGCATCTTCATCAATAAAACAATTAACTCTGTACCATGAAAGAAAATCCCAACACGAGGAACGAGCGCTCCCGTTTCAGCCAACGATGACTCACATACGACAGACGATCGTTCGCCCACCACCTGTCTTTACACTGGCGTTCCGTTGTGATTGGAAAGTAAAAAAAAAAATAAAAAAAAATAAAATATAAATCAATTCCTGTGCTAATCTTTTCTAAACACTTATCATAAACAAACGAGCATCACATAGTCACCCCTGATAAACCTTAAACCAACATAGTCACTCCTGATAAACCTTAAACCAAAATAGTCACTCCTGATAAACCTTAAACCAACATAGTCACTCCTGATAAACCTTAAACCAACAGTCACTCCTGATAAACCTTAAATAGTCACTCCTAATAACTCTAAAACCCCTAAAAAGTGCAAAAAACCAGACACAAACCACCATAAAATACCCCCCCTCCCACAAGCCTATACCCCTCACCCACACAACCTGTACCCTCACCCACCAAGCCTGTAATACCCTCCCCACCAAGCCTGTACCCCTCACCCACCAAGCCTGTACCCCTCACCCACCAAGCAGTACCCCTCATCCTGGCTGTCATCCCCTCATCCACCAGCCTGTAATACCTCATCCACCAAGCATGTACCTCTCACCCACCAAGCAGTAATACCCCTCACCCAGCCTGTAATACCCCTCACCCACCAAGCAGTAATACCCCTCACCCACAAGCCTGTAATACCCCTCACCCACCAAGCCTGTAATACCCCTCACCCACCAATGTCCCTCACCCACCAAGCAGTAATACCCTCACCCCTGCCAGTAATACCCTACCACAGGCAATACCCCTCACCCACCAACAGTAATACCCTCACCCACCAAGCCTGTACCCCTCATCCACCAAGCAGTAATACCCCTCACCCAGCCTGTATGCCCCTCATCCACCCAGTAATACCCTCATCCACCAGCAGTAATACCCTCACCACCAAGCATGTACCCTCACCCACCAAGCCTGTAATACCCTCACCCACACCTGTAATACCCTCACACCAAGCAGTAATACCCTCACCCACCAAGCCTGTACCCTCATCCACCAAGCCTGTAATACCCTCACCCACCAAGCCTGTATTACCCTCACCACCAAGCCTATGTACCCCTCACCCACCAATAATACCACCCTCATCCACCAAGCAGTAATACCCTCACCCACCAAGCCTGTAATACCCTCATCCACAAGCCTGTAATACCCTCATCCACCAAGCATGTACCCTCACCCACCAAGCTGTAATACCCTCACCCACCAAGCCTGTATACCCTCACCCACCAAGCCTGTACCCCTCACCCACCAAGCCTGTATCCCCTCATCCACCAAGCTGTAACCCTCACCCACCAAGCAGTAATACCCTCACCCACCAAGCCTGTAATACCCCTCATCCACCAAGCCTGTAATACCCTCATCCACCAAGCCTGTAATACCCCTCATCCACCAAGCCTTAATACTCTCACCCACCAAGCAGTAATACCCCTCATCCACCAAGCCTGTACACCTCACCCACCAAGCCTATACTTCACCCACCAAGCCTGTAATACCCCTCATCCACCAAGCCTGTAATACCTCACCCACCAAGCCTGTACACCCTCACCCACCAAGCAGTAATACCCCCTCACCACCAAGCCTGTAAACCCCTCACCCACCAAGCCTGTACACCCTCACCCACCAAGCAGTAATACCCTCACCCACCAAGCCTGTAATACCCCCTCACCCACCAAGCCTGTAATACCCCCCATCCACCAAGCCTGTAATACCTCTCACCCACCAAGCAGTAATACCCTCATCCACCAAGCCTGTACAATTTCACCCACCAAGCCTGTAATACCCTCACCCACCAAGCAGTAATACCCTCACCCACCAAGCCTGTAATACCCTCACCCACCAAGCCTGTAATACCCTCACCCACCAAGCAGTAATACCCTCACCCACCAAGCAGTAATACCTCACCCAAGCCTGTAATACCTCTCACCCACTAAGCCTGTAATACCTCTCACCCACCAAGCCTGTAATACCCCTCATCCACCAAGCCTGTAATACCCCTCATCCACCAAGCCTGTAATACCTCACCCACCAAGCCTGTAATACCCTTCACCCAAGCCAGTAATACCCTCACCCACCAAGCAGTAATACCTCATCCACCGCCAGTAATACCTCACCCAACCAGTAATACACCCCACCCACTGTAATACCCTCACCCACCAAGCCTGTAATACCTCTCACCCACCAAGCCTGTAATACCTCTCACCCACCAAGCCTGTAATACCTCTCACCCACCAAACAGTAAAGACAATAGCAATATTAAACCAATTTGTGTCTATTATTCACCTGAGAGACGCAATTCGACAGGTGATGGGGATTAAGAATTGACAGACAGACAGACAGACACACACAGTAGACGGGTGGTGGATGGATGGACAGAGTAGACAGGTGGATGAATGTCGACAGCAAGTAAATGGGTGAACGTCGACAGTAAGCAAATGGATGAACGTCGACAGTTAACAAACGGGTGAACGTCGACAGTTAACAAACGGCTGAACGTCGACAGTAAACAAACGGGTGAACGTAAACAATAAACAAACGGATGAACGTCGACAGTAAATAAACAGACGTACAGACAGACACAGATATATCACAGGGCAGGACAACCGTCAGACCCTGGTGGTGGCTGAGACAAAAAGGTTCACTAAGTAATGACCTGGAGAGAGAGAGAGAGAGAGAGAGAGAGAGAGAGAGAGAGAGAGAGGGGGGGGGGGGGGGGGGGGGAGGAGAGAGAGAGAGAGAGAGAGAAAGAGAGAAAGAAAGAAAGAAAGAAAGAAAGAAAGAAAGAAAGAAAGAAAGAAAGAAAGAAAGAAAGAAAGAAAGAAAGAAAGAAAATAAAATTAAGACCAAAATAGCCGGAAAATTTCCTTCCCTGAGAAAAAAAAAACAAAGTGACAGATCTAGTCACTGTCTGTGGTGTAATGGTCAGCATCCTAAGCTTCAAGACAGAGGTCCCGGGTTCGATCCCCGCAGCGTGAAACTATACAAGGTTTCTTTTACTCCATTTGCCTCTGTCTACCCAGCAGTAGAGTCTGAGGATCGTGTTCAAGGGTAGTGGTTAGCCAGTGTAGTTGGCGAGTTGTCCGATCTTCTTGGGTTATTCTGATACACGGATCAGTTAAAAACATATTGAATACTCAGTCAGTCATTCAGTTGGTCACGCAGTCAGTCACGCCGTCAGTCAGTAATGTAATTAGACCGACTAGAAATCTCCTCTCAAAAAAAAGTGAAATTTGTCGGGAGGAGAGAGAGAGAGAGAGAGAGAGAGAGAGAGAGAGAGGGGGAGGAGGGGGAGGGGAGGGGGGAGGGGAGGAGGAGGGGAGGAGAGAGACTCCAAAACACACGTTATTAACATTCATTCCCCCAGAGGAAGTCGTAAGAGGTAAACGCCCCCTTACGACAAGAACCTGAGGGATAAAAACCTCACGAGGACACAACTTGAGGCAATAACCCCAAGGTAAAACTTACGAGGTCAATTACATCACAGTAATAATGAAGCTGAGTCTGATGGGGCCACAGGGGGGGAGGTGAGAGGGGGGGGAGGGAGAGGGGGAGGAGGTGAGAGGGGGGGAAGATGTGAGAGGGGGGGAGGTGAGACGGTGAGGAGGTGAGGGCGAGGCGGGGTGAGAGAGGGAAGGTAAGTGAGGGGTGGGTGAGGAAGGTGAGGGGATGAGAGGGGTGGAGAGGAGGAGAGGGCGAGGCGGGAGGAGAGGGGGGTGAAGGGGTGGCTGAGGGAGGTGAGGAGGGGGGGGAAGGTAAGGGGAGGGGGGGAGGTGAGAGGGGAGGGGAGGTGAGGGAGGGGAGGTGGGGAGGTGAGAGGAGAGGGGAGGTGAGAGGGAGAGGGGAGGTGAGAGGGGAGGTGAGAGGGAGGTGAGGGGAAGTGAGAGGGGAGGGAGAGGAGGTGGAGAGGGGGTGAGAGGGAGTAAGGAGGTGAGAGGGGGAGGTGAGAGGAGTGTGGAGGGTGAGAAGGAGGTGAGAGGGAGCTGAGAGGAGGTTGAGAGGGGGGCTCATGAGGTCACAACAGGTAACATCACCCCATGAAACAATCAATACTCCCCAGACTAACCTGCCCATCACCCCACACACCACCCAGCGACACCCACAACCTCCCTCCCCACACACCCACAACCCTCCACACACACCCACAACCTCCCTCCTCCCCACACACCCACAACCCCCCACACACACCCACAACCCCCCACCCCAGACACACCCACAATCTCCTCCCTTACACACCCACAGCCCCCATCCCAACACACCCACAACCTACCACCCTAACACCCACAACCTCCAACCCTCACACACTCCCAGAGACACCCACAGCCTCCCACCCCAACACACCCCACAACCTCACACACCCCTCTGAGACACCCACAGCTTCCAACACACCACCGGAGACACCCACAGCTTCCCACCTTCATCCCTTCCGGCAGGATAACAAGGCTCTGAGGAGGAAACTAACTCTTTAGCCGTCCCCAGCAGGTTAACACACGGAGGAAACCACGAGCCGGGGAATGCGCCTCGTCACGACCTCGTCTCGTCTCTACTGCTCCACTAACCCCTCCAAGACCCCCACACCCAATACAACCTCCAAGACCCCCCACACCCAACACAACCCCTCTCCAAGACCCCCACACCCAACACAACCCTTTCCAAGACCCTCCCACACCCAACACAACCCTCTCCAAGACCCTCCACACCCAACACAACCCTCTCCAAGACCTCCCACACCCAACACAACCCTTCCAAGACCCCCACACCCAACACAACCTCCAAGACCTCCCACACCCAACACAACCTTCCAAGACCTCCACACCCACACAACCTTCCAAGACCCCCCACACCCAACACAACCTCCAAGACCCTCCCACACCCAACACAACCCTCTCCAAGACCCTCCCACACCCAACACACAACCCTCCCAAGACCCCCTCCCACACCCAACACAACCTCCAAGACCCTCCCCACACCCAACACAACCCTCTAAGACCCCCTACACCAACACAACCTCTAAGACCCCACACCCAACACAACCTCCAAGACCCCACACCCAACACAACCCTCCAAGACCCCACACCCAACACAACCTCTAAGACCCCCACACCCCACACAACCTCTCCAAGACCCTCCCACACCCAACACAACCCTTCAAGACCCCCACACCCAACACAACCCTCTCAAGACCCCCACACCCAACACAACCCCTCCAAGACCCCACACCCAACACAACCCCTCCAAGACCCCCCACACCCAACACAACCTCTCTCCAAGACCCCCCACACCCAACACAACCCTCTCCAAGACCCCACACCCAACACACAACCCTTCCAAGACCCCCCACACCCAACACAACCTCCAAGACCCCCACACCCAACACAACCCTCTCCAAGACCCCCTGGATTGGTTCACTGCTCCAATAACATCTCCAACTCCATTCCACAAAGAGGGGGAGCCAGCAGTGGGTCGGAAAGATATCACAGCAATCTTCTCCCCCCTTGACGAGTCAGAGGAACGTCCTTTAGTCCCTCTGGCAGGTAATAAGCCGAAGGGATCCCGCGGCGTCTGGAGAGAAGGTCGTGGGTCCTCTTCAGGTCAGTAACGAGGCACCGACAGGCATCAACACGACAACATTTGAATATATCCTTCATCCTCGACCCCGTCAGTATTGGTGGCTTGGTTGCTTGGTGACGGTGTTGTTGGGTGGTCAACCAAGATGGCGTCTGAATGGCTTATATCTTTTCGGTTTTTTTTACTATATACGGAGGAGGAGAAAGAAGGAATCTGAGGAGGAGGAGGAATGAAGGGAATCTGAGGGAGGAGGAGGAAAGAAGGGAATCTGAGGGAAGAGGAGGAATAAGGAATCGGAGGAGAGAGGAAAGAAGGGAATCTGGGGAGGAGGAGGAGAATGAAGGGAATCTGAGTGACGGAGGAAAAGAAGAAAGAATGGATGCAAGAAGGTAGTGTGGGATTGAGTGAGTGAGGGAGAAGGGAGGTAGGGAGGGAGAGGAGGAAGGGAAGGAGAGAGGGAGGAGAGGGGAGGAGGAGGGAGAGGGAAGGAGAGGAGGGAGGGAGGGAGGAAGGAGAGAGGGAAGGAGGGAAGGAGGGGAGGGAGGGAAGGAGAGAGGGAGGGAGGGAAGGAAAGAGAGGGGGGAGAGAGGAGGGAAGGAGAGGAGGGGAGAGGAGAGGGAGGAAAGGAAAGAGGGGAGGGAGAGATGTAAGAAGGGAAGGAGAAGTGGTAGGAGAGTGAGGAGGGGGGTGAGAAAAGTTAGTACAGTATGCATACATTCTTTGCCTCACAACACTGATTTATTAATACATTTATATACTTAACTATCGAGAAAAAACATATATGATCGGTTACAAGTTATGCGATAAAGTAACCAAACACTTAAGGTATTTTCATAACTTGAAACCCATTGTAGTTGTGTATCGGAAGGCATTGATTTAGTCTCCCCTGATATTTTATGCTACATGATCACGTTTTCTCTAATATAATTGTCGCCGTGGACGTCTTATTGGAATATTTTCAAGTGCTGACGTTCATGATAATAAACGTCTGCCACAAATTGGAATAAATAAATAAATAAGTAAATAAATAAAATGAAATAAATCTGGTTGCTTGATTCCGTTATTAACAACAGTTTCACATTTTAAGAGATATGAATACTGTAATTTATTCGGAACTGTATCGATTTTTTTCTATATTTTTCGTACACATTACGTAAAATTTAGATTAGAACCGGATAATGAATTTTAATCGATTTTAAAAGACTGTACATTAAAAGATAAAATGAGCGGAGTAAATTACATGTACCTGATATAACACTATAGGAAAATAAACAAGCACTTGAACGATTTATAACCGCGAGAAAAATAAAAACAAAATACGAATCAGTTTCCCATTAAATATTCGATAACAAAGAAAACGGATCATATTGGCAGGAGAAACTGAGCTAAAACTCTCTAACCTTTTGAAGTTTAATAAGTAGATTGCTTGTTAATATTATGAAGTTAAAGTTCATTAGAGTTTGTTAATTCCACTGGAGTTTGTTAATTGAGTTATCTAATATTACCCGGTGTTCCTCTTCCCTCCATAGGTCCCCTGGTGGGGGTTCGTAACTTAAAGGACGAAGCATTAAGAAGACACCGCAAACAGAGAGAAGCTCGGGAAGCAGCCATCCCTGACTCCCCCGTCCACCTGGTACGATGTCCTCCGTAAACTTCCTGACCTCTCGTATGTCTATGGGAAAGGGTCGTGGAAAAGGACGTGATTGCTGCCCGTATTATCATTGGTATGACTTTGCTTGGGAGATTGGTATCCCGCATCCCTGAGCAACGCTCTTGTGCATTATGCAGAAGACCCGACAGCCGCACCCTTATCCATCACTCCTAAGATGTCCCCACACACAACGCTTCAGACGCCTGCTGGATCACCACTCCACGACCCCTGACGGAGACACGATGATCCTCCCATACTGGCCAGATATTATGTAAATAACATTGATAATGTGTTAAAGGAATATCCTTCCTTCCTTAGGCTTTAGTAAACCCCTTCATAATATTTATATGTATATAGTGACACTTGCCAGATGCTTCTGGTGTATTATTGTAAGAGGGTACCTAGTGACAGCACTAGGATCCCGCTTCCTCTATCAAGGAATAAACGATTGAAGACACCTCCCTCCCTCCCTCCCTCCCTCCTCGTGCTCACAACTGGTGCTAAAGTATGTTGGTGACTATGTTGGATGTTGGATGTGGGTGACTGTTGGATGTGGATGTTGGTGAGAATCTGTGAGCCAAATGTGAAGGAGTTTGTGAAAATGTAGAATATTTTTTTTTAGTGTTAAGTAAAATTAAGGTATTTTTAAGTATTGTTTACTATTGTAACTCGAGTGAATAAAAAACACCAATTTTTTATATTCAATGTGTTTAATGACCTTGTTGTTTACCATTGTTGTATACTTGCACTATGTATAGTGTATACCTACGTTGTATATACACATGCTTGACTGTATACGGTGTCTGCATAACCTATTAACACCCCAAACAAACTGTAAGCTTAGGTGATATTTTTATTAATTTATTATTATATTATTATTACAGTTTCAGTTTGATCTATAAAATGAAATAGTGTTTTAAGTAAATATCTCTTTGTTTCTACCGAAGGAGTGACGGTGAAGGACTGAACATCAAAGCTTCGAAGCCACATAAATGACCCAACTACTGTCTGGTGGTTGATGGATGAAGAGTAGATGAAGAGTGGATGAAGAGGGATGAAAGGGATGAAGAGTGGATGATGAGTGGATGAAACTCCCTACAGCTCACAGAAATGGGTTTGACTGTAGCAACTTGTTTATATATTATAGGTAACACACAACATACCTAGAGAGGATCCACAGGCAAACAAATATGCTATGTATGTGTGTGTGTTGTGGGCATACTCTTATAATGCCTTATTAATGATGCACCGTGGGAGGGGGGAGAGGAGGGGGACAGAGTGGGGGTAGAAGAGGCAGGTTGGGGAAGAGCAGGTACGGGGGAGGAGGCAGGTACGGGAGGAGGCAGGTAGGGGAGGAGGCAGGTAGGGGAGGGAGGCAGGTAGGGGAGGAGGCAGGTGGGGAGGAGGCAGGTAGGAGGAGGCAGGTAGGGAGGGAGGCAGGTGGGGAGGAGAGCAGGTGGGGAGGAGGAGGAGGGGAGGGAAGCGGGCAGGGGAGGAGGAAGCAGGTAGGGAGGAGGGAGCAGGAGGAGGGAGAGCAGGTGGGGAGGAGAGCAGGTGGGGAGGGAGGAGGCAGGTGGGGAGGAGAGCAGGTAGGGGAGGAGGCAGGTAGGGGAGGAGGCGGTGGGGAGGAGGCAGGTGGGAGGAGGGGTGGGGAGGAGGAGGGGAGGAGGAGGTAGGGAGGAGGCAGGTGGGGAGGCAGGTGGGGGAGGAGGCAGGTGGGGGAGGAGGCAGGTGGGGAGGAGAGCAGGTGGGGGAGGGAGAGCAGGTAGGGAGGAGAGCAGGTGGGGAGGAGGCAGGTGGGGAGGGAGGCAGGTGGGGAGGAGGAGGGGGGGAGGAGGCAGGTGGGGAGAGGAGCAGGGTGGGGAGGAGGCAGGTGGGGAGGAGGCAGGTGGGGAGGAGGCAGGTGGGGGAGGAGAGGGGGGGAGGAGGCAGGTGGGGGAGGAGAGCAGGTGGGGGAGGAGGCAGGTGGGGAGGAGGCAGGTGGGGAGGAGGCAGGTGGGAGGAGGCAGGTAGGGGAGGAGGCAGGTAGGGAGGAGGCAGGTGGGGAGAGGATAGCAGATGGGGGGGAGCAGGTGAGCGGAGGTAAACAGGAGGTACAGAACGGCACCTTGTTACTGTAGGAGTGTGGGCTACCAGAACCAACCCCCCCCCTCCCCACCGCTGTAGTGACCAACCTACACGTCAACACAACACTATAATTCTTTCTACAGAGATTCAGATTTGCCCCCGAGGGGGCTAGTTTATTGGGCACCCCCTTACATCCTGTGCAAGGTGAAGCGCAGAAGCGTTTACAGCGCCCAACAGGGAAGTATGAAAAGTTCATACTTGCCTTTATGACTCGTACATTAAGGGCGTAAACGCCTGAAGGGTCATAGGTTCTGTCAAGTTACATAAAGTGAGAGAATGATGAGTGTGTGGGGGGAAAGTTCCCGGTACATTTTATCTGTTTATGGCAAAGAGTGGCAGGTCCCTAATAATGTCAAATGCCAGGCCAGTGACTAGGAGGCTTTCTACAGAGAGACAATGAGGTGTAAACAGATCTCTATCTCTATAACTTAACACAGTACAGTCCTAAGAGTCAATAACCAAGAGTAATTTGTATCAGAATCTAAATCTTTTACAATCCAATCGAATCATTTCTATCATATTCGAATCTTTTAAAATCCAATCCCCACAAAAAAATCAATTCATATTATAAATCAATCTTGAGGAACGAGTGACACAATCCACATTTTACCTTACAGACACAGAGACAATCTTTATAACGTTATAAATCATCAGCAAATACCTAACCTAACCTAACCTATCCTAACCTAAACCTAACCTAACCTAACCCAACCCAACCCAACAACCTACCCTACCCTAACCTAAAACATCACATCCTAATTCAATTCTACCCACCATTTCAATCTGTTCCTTCACATCAAAAGTAAGAATCAGCCATATTCATTATAACTCAAATTACGACGATGATTCAATGCATTAATACTTTTTGGGGGTCAATTCCTTAGAAAATTAATTAGTCAGGACCAGGTAATTGATCATCGTAAATGGATTATCGTAATAATAATAATAATAATAATATTAATAATAATAATAACTAACAATAATAATAATAAAAACAATAATAATAATAGTAATAATAATAATAATAATAATAATAATAGTAACAATAATAATAATAAAAATGTAAATAAATAATAAAAATAATAACAATAACAACAATAATAACCTAAAGCGTTATCTCCACGGTTATAAAATCAATACGTTTAAGCATTGATTTAAGTCGAGGCTCCCGGCTCTCCTCTTCCCCTGGACACACGCAAAAAAATATCCCAATCTTTACCAGGTGACTCCCGGGGAGGTGTACCCAAGCCTGCCCTACCATGCTGACGACAGTGTTCAATGAGACGGAGGGAGGAGGGGGGGAGTGGGAGGGGGAAGAGTGAGAGGGAGCAACAGTGAGAGGGGGCAACAGTGAGAGGGGGGCAACAGTGAGAGGAACCTTTGAGGAGGGGGCAACTTTGAGAGGGGGGCAACAGTGAGAAGGGGGGGCAACAGTGAGAAGGAGACAGCAGTGAGAGGAGGCCAGAGTGGGAGGCAGAGTGAGAGGGAGCAACAGTGAGAGGGGGCAACAGTGAGAGGGGGGCAACAGTGAGAGGAACCACAATGAGATGGGGCCACAGTGAGAGGAACCACAGTGAGATGGGGGCCACAGTCAAAGGAACCATCCAACCACATAATCACTCAACTGTATTTGTCTTGGCTAAATCACTACACCTAATTCCTCCTGACCCAAAACAAGTTATTCTAAATATTATCATGTAATCTGTATCAATGTCCTTTACTATCTCAGTCTTTTTTTTTTAGAAACACAAAGACAAAATAAATGTATCTTAGACTCTGAATGGTGTAGTTTTGTGCTGTAGAAAGTTTGTTATTGATACAAGGTGATTTATATATAGTCTAACACCATCAGCTGTTTGGAATTTAATGGAACCTTCTTTGTACATTTCTATTTTTTTTTTACTAAATTGAATCATTTGTAATATGTGAGTAAAATATATTAAGTGCAGTCTACCCTATCTGAAGCACAACAACAACAGGTGACTTCAGCTACGATCCCACCATAACCACACCGCCAGCTCGAGCAATCACCAGTGCCTTGTTTTCTTCTCCAGCCGTAAAAGGTTTAAGAATCCTTCACCAGACGAACGTTCGCCAGTAGTGTTCTTCGTGTGAGGTGCAAGCAGACGTCTCCTCGGCATATAGTATTATAGTGTAGTGACAATATATTCACTAGGTATCTCTCTAGTGTGTATGGTTGGGTGAAGTAGTGTGTATGACTGGATGGGTGAAGTAGTGTGTATGACTGGATGGTTGAAGTAGTGTGTATGACTGGATGGCTGAAGTAGTGTGTATGACTGGATGGCTGAAGTGGTGTGTATGACTGGATGGCTGAAGTAGTGTGTATGACTGGATGGCTGAAGTAGTGTGTATGACTGGATGGCTGAAGTAGTGTGTATGACTGGATGGCTGAAGTAGTGTGTATGACTGGATGGCTGAAGTAGTGTGTATGACTGGATGGCTGGTAGTGTGTATGACTGGATGGCTGAAGTAGTGTGTATGACTGGATGGTTGAAGTGGTGTGTATGACTGGATGGCTGAAGTAGTGTGTATGACTGGATGGCGCGTGGTGTGTATGACTGGATGGGTGAAGTAGTGTGTATGACTGGATGGTTGAAGTGGTGTGTATGACTGGATGGCTGGTAGTGTGTATGACTGGATGGTTGGAAGTAGTGTGTATGACTGGATGTGGAAGTAGTGTGTATGACTGGATGGTTGAAGTAGTGTGTATGACTGGATGGCTGAAGTAGTGTGTATGACTGGATGGCTGAAGTAGTGTGTATGACTGGATGGTTGAAGTAGTGTGTATGACTGGATGGCTGAAGTAGTGTGTATGACTGGATGGGTGAAGTAGTGTGTATGACTGGATGGTTGAAGTAGTGTGTATGACTGGATGGCTGAAGTAGTGTGTATGACGATGGAAAAATATGAACATAAAAACAAAAGAATAAACGAATGAACAGCAAAAAAAATAATATTCAACAAACATCAAAATAAAATAAACCTAAACACACATTAAATCACTAATGCATAAATTAACATACAAAAAAATTAACTTATTATATACACACAAAAAAGGTCTTGATCTCAACTACAATAATACTTAACTACAATCAGGTCTGAGAGTACAACTGAAAGCTATACCATTCAATTAAATACTCTAAGTAAATGTGGAAAATCGCTATTAACTTCACTCTAAAATTCGGTTCCAGTATACAGTTTATCGCTACCTACTCCGTCTTTGTAAGGTTCAAGTACTACATCGATATCTTAATTACTCGCCACATCCACAAAGCTATGAATCACTACTACTCGCCACATCCACTTAGCAATGAACCACTACTACTCGCCACATCCACTAAGCTATGAATCACTACTACTCGCCACATCCACTAAGCTATGAACCACTACTACTACTCGCCACAAAGCTATGAACCAGTACCTGAATAATCCATCTTTATACCTGGTCAGTCTCCACACGGTGTCCAGTACACTGTTGGGGGGAGTGAAGAGCAGAAAAAAAAGATCTTGATTCAACTGATGACCACAATAACACAGGATTTGGTTGACTCTGAGGGTGCTGGTGTTAAGTCCCTGTACACTGAAGACTACAGTGACAAATAATCACAACAAAGACAACGACAGATAAACTAAAAAAAAAAACATTGAACAAGGAAAATTAAAAGCCACTTGTTAAACAGGACAACAACAGCAGCAGGAATGAAGGACAATCTCACACGACATGATAACTGTGAACACAAGGACAGCCATCACCACTGCTTAGTATATGATAGATGATGGAACGACACCAAGTTAAAGGCGAGAAAAGTTTGTTTAAAGTCACGACCATAAAACACAGACAACATTACGTTCACTGGCAAAATATAACCAAAAGTCACAAGGAACATGATCTCTCCAGGTGAGGACAAGACAAACTGGGGAAACACATGAGAAATGACCCTACGACACACGTATACCTTAAGCCACGAGAAATTACAGAAAATAACACGATAATCATTTCGACGCTTTGACAACACACAACAAATGTAATTAATAAAAGTCACATTAAATAGTACCACACATGGGATTTTATTAACCAGGTGTAAAAAAAATAAAAATGGACACTCGTGCAGGATATAAAGCCTTTCCCTTCACTCTAACAGTAAACACCACGACCATCACCTACAAAACACAAGCAATACTCAACCTTACAGCTTCAGTCTCCAACATTCCGTGTTAGTATTGTCACACACGGGGAAGTGGGAGTAGTAGTCACGCGTTACTCTGCTAGTAGTTACCTGGGGAAGGAGGGATACCAACGTTACAGTAAGCACACACACAGGAGAGTACAACAACAATCTAACATGGATTCACTTTTTTTAACAAGCAGGAGGAACTAATGGTTGGGTGAGTCAGGTTCAACTGGCTGGGTGGCGTCGGCTATAGTGGGTGGAGAGATTAAATGATTTAGTAAAGCGAGTGTGGTTTATACTGTGGGGGTGGGAGGGAGGAAGGAAGGGAGTCAGGGGATGAGATAACTTACGGTTGGTGTTCCCGCTTTCTTCCTTCGTTTCATCCCCTGGCAATAAAAATCACATGAAAACACTGTGTTACTTAAATAAATTGAAGACTTTTTCCTGCAAACAACAATTTCCTACTTAAAACCTGCAGGAGCAAAATTATATATACTTTTCATTCTAGTCTACTTTAGTTATAAAACTTGACTTGGTGTACACAGGCCCCAAGCAGATAATGATTAATGAAACATGAAGATTTATAACCTTCCTGGAAATAAAATAAGTTACAGAAAAAAAATGAGCATTACAGAAAACGGACACATAACTTGGTGAGAGAAAACCATCCGTATTGCAGCACAGACTCTTCTAAAGTTACCTGAACACGAAAATAATATAATCAAAGTTAAATGAATCCCACGAACAGAACTATTACAAATATTTTAATTTGTTTAAAAAGTTAACGATAAGAAATTAACCTTATAATAATGGAGAAGATTCAATTAAGTTTATTTAGGTTTGATTGATTTATATCGGTTTAAGGCAACATTATTACATTATTTAGCGATCCTGTTCGTGATAATTATTTAACATTTGTCAGTTTGTAAATCCAGTGCAGCGATTAATGATTTCCTATAATTTGTATTGCTGGCTTAAAACATATACAGTTAATAAGACCATAAAGCTTTTCTCTCTCTAGGACAGTAACTACACGTGTACCTCCCTCTAGGACAGTAACTACACGTGTACCTCCCTCGAGGACAGTAACGACACGTGTACCTCCCTCTAGGCCAGTAACTACACATGTACCTCCCTCTAGGACAGTAACTACACGTGTACCTCCCTCTAGGACAGTAACTACACGTGTGCCTCCCTCTAGGACAGTAACTACACATGTACCTCCCTCTAGCCTGTACCTCCCTCTAGGACAGTAACTACACATGTACCTCCCTCTAGGACAGTAACTACACATGTACCTCCCTCTAGGACAGTAACTACACATGTACCTCCCTCTAGGACAGTAACTACACGTGTACCTCCCTCTAGGACAGTAACTACACATGTACCTCCCTCTAGGACAGTAACTACACATGTACCTCCCTCTAGGCCAGTAACTACACATGTACCTCCCTCTAGGCCAGTAACTACACATGTACCTCCCTCTAGGCCAGTAACTACACGTGTACCTCCCTCTAGGACAGTAACTACACATGTACCTCCCTCTAGCACCACATTTCAAGAGTCGTCAAGCTCTCTGGTGTGTGCTGGAAGTGCTGACAATAAAACAATACTGAAGATATACAGTAAATATTTCAGCAGCCACTTCCTCAGGCTGAAATTAGTGATTTTCCTCAGTATAAATCATAGACCTGTAAATGCTGTTTGTGTTTTAAGTATTCTTGTTTCAAATTTTCTTTCACTTCTACTCTCCACGTGTTGAAGTTCCTGTTGTCCATTGTAATTATAATTTTACCATTTATTTCAAACTCGGAAACAACTTTACATCAATTCTTCATTAATCTGTAAACCAACTTTCACGCTGCCACTTAACCGAATGTAGGAAAAAATGGCACCGGAAAAAAGGCATAATCATCAGACTATGAAAAATTTACATTAACTTTTATTGACATATTTTCGCTAAAATTTTATAACGTTTGTTACTGAAACTCACTTAGTTATACCAACGTCATAACATATAACATGACCTCACGTGAGGTGACCTAACACAATGTGCCCACAGAGGACGACCTCACTTTACCGAGTGAACATGACAACGATAACCTCACAAAATATGACGGTTGAGGATGACCTGAACACGAGATCTGAGGTTGACGAGTTCCACAGCAATTTAAATAACGAGTTACTTAATGCACGAAGGCAGAACATACCATACAGAAAACTCAGATCAAACCACAATGACCTCAAATGAATAATTAACTATTTAACGAATATTATTGGACCGAAATAAGAAAAGCAAAGAGGAATAATGATCTGAAGGTAAGTCAAACCCTTGGATTCTTTCAAATGTATCAAACTAAAACACGAGATATGATCGAGTTGTATAAATGGAAATCAGGGCTAAACAAATGTGATATAGAAAGTTACCAAACGTCATCATTAACTCGAATACGCTGGATAGCTTCAAACGGGGCCCGGAGAAAAGCCCTGTTTTTATGTTAAGAAGGTCATAAGAAATATTAAAAATATATAAATTTAAATATGAAATTTTTACAATTTAAATAATTAGAATATTATAAGTCAATTGTTATATAGAACATTATTAAATAAATAGAAAATAAAAAAGACGACTTATTTTACCTTCATGTTCATTCCGTATTTACTGAGGTGACCCTGGGGCCCAGTGAGGTCACTGAATGTCAGGGGAGTAATTACCCCAGTAGACACAACATACGTCATTGCAGATTTAATAAACATTCCTTGTATACTTATTTATAACTATAACAGAATTCCCGAAGGTTAGGTTAGGTTAGAGAAGTGTTCATAAACTGTAAAAGAAATTAAATAATTATTTTAAAAAGTCTTATTATTTCTCCTAGGGACTTTTGTCCTACACTCGCTTCAAACACAAGCTCGTTAGCGGTTAGTGAGCTCCAAGTGAAATTTGTTGTGCTATTTTTTCCAAGTATGAAAATTTTGCCATTTTTTCAGAGTACCACTTCACCACCCACAATAAGAGCAATATAATTTACATAACTGATACGGATATTTTTTTACCATGAACTGTTATTCTTTCAATGATATTTAAAACGTCTCATTAAAACTTGTTGAGATATTATACAAAGTTGGAGTTAAGAGCGAGCCTTGTCTCCCCCTGAACCATATAGTAAAGTCATTTTCTTCTAATACTGAATCTTCCTGTTGCCAGTAGAGATCTTTGTAGACCTCTAATAACTTCATCGTTAAATCACATTTGTATTGGTGTTTACACTCTCAAACTTATCAAAATACAGAAAACAGATACAAATTTCGGATCACCTGAAGAATTGTCACCCCAGAGTTTGGCAGGGTGACAATTCTTCAGGTGGGGGTCAGGTTAGGTTAGGTTAGGTGTATATTATTCTTATTTTTTCTTTAAACTTTTCACAATAAAGATGCATAACACAAAGGAATACACTTATGTTATCCTAATTGTACAAATTATATTCACTGTGGGCTGGGGTGACGATTCTTCAGGTGATCCCAAATTTCTTTAGAGCTCTTCCACTTAAATTTCTCCAGCCACAAAACGGCTTCTCTTGTTCCCCTTCCGTCTCTAATACCATTTTGATCTCCAGATATCTCTTTTATTCTACTCATTTAATATATTAAAATAATGTTTAATTAAACTTTCCTGGCATAGTTCATTAAGGTAATTAAATTTTTATTCTAAACTGGATGCACTTTAAGGCTCCTGGCTTTTAGGTAATAGCGTGAATACTAATTATTTTAATTCACTGGGAAGGTCTCGTTTGTAGTAAAAATTTACACATTTTAGTCAAGAATTTTAACCCATTCTAAAAACACTTGTTTTATAAATTCTGGTGATCAACTCCCTAAGCCGTATTAAATAACCCCACAGCTTCTACCACTTCATGCAGTACGGTACTGTACGAAATAACGATTATGTTTGGGTACTTTTATCGTACCATATCGAGACCAAGATATGTTGGCTGGCCACGTGGCCAGGACAATAGCTTAGGGCGATGCAGGTGTGCTTCAACATTCAGGTCAGGTCAGGTCAAGCCGTGAGGTCAGGTCAGGTCCGGCCACACACAGTGAACCAGTGTGACCCACAAAATTACATTGCCCCAAGGGAGAATGCCCCTGCCAGCTTATACACACACACACACACTCATTCCCGAGTCTAACGTCGTACTGTGCACAGTCAGTCAGGCTGACTCCTGCAGTGTTCAAGACTTCTGTTTTTAGAGGTAAGGCAACGAAAGTTTTTCTTTATTTATATATATTATTATCAGTGTAATAATATCATAAGCAGCAATAACAATAATAATACTGAAAATTATCATGATTATTATTATCATTATTATCATCATCATCATTATTATTATTATTATTGTTATTAGTAGTACTGTATATACATCAATAGTCGAGATGGTGTATGTGTGTGAAAGTAATTGGGTGGGACCGCGGGCGCAGTGAGAGGGAGAGAGACAGGAGAGTGAGTTAGATTACTTTTTTCTTTGCATAGATCATGGAGCGTCGACGGGAGTTCGTTGGCGTTAAGTTTTTCCTCTTCACGGAGAAAGCTGCCGAGTGCAAGATCCCGGATTGTGACTACTCATACGAACCAATGTCTGGCTCCGAGCTCCACTCCAAGCCTCTAGTTGATCACCTCAGGAGGAAACACCCTAAGGAGTACAAGGAAGCTGAAGAGGAGGCTGACGAGCAGAAATCCTTGAAAAGGAAATATGAAAACATCTCGAATTACTCCCCAAGTGATGATGAATCCAGTTCCAAGAGACCAAAGCGTGAAGTGATTGAAATTGAAATGAGTAAAGAAATGGTTCACAAATTTGCAGTAGAAGCAGTGACTGTAAATGGATTACCCTTGTCAGTATTTGAAAAGTCGGGAATTTCAAACTTAATATCTCCTATTTTGTGTAAACTAGGAATATCCCTGAACCAAAGGGTAACTCGATCGTTGATCCTCCAAGCTGCCGAGAAGAAAATAGTAGATCTAAAGACTGAGTTCCTTGACCGCTTGATTTGTGTGAAATATAATCTCAGCACTCGACGTGGACGTCACTTTCTCGGTGTTGATTTTCAAGCCGTCATCAACGGCAAATTGAGAGTGGCTACAGCTGCAGTAAAGGAGATGACGGAGGGAGCTACTGGTGCAGAGATTCGGTCAATCCTGGTTGCTTGTTTGCAGAAATTAGGAATCCAGGAGCACCAGATCTACACACTGACCACTGACAACGGCTCCAATGTTACCAAGGCGGGAAGGCTCATGCTAGAGGATGCTCAGGCCGTGGAGAACGAAGTAGACGAAAGTGATGAAGATGACCCTCAGGCCGTGGAGAACGAAGTAGGCGAAAGTGATGAAGATGACCCTCAGGCCGTGGAGAACGAAGTAGGCGAAAGTGATGAAGATGACCCTCAGGCCGTGGAGAACGAAGTAGGCGAAAGTGATGAAGATGATCCTATTCCCGAGGCCGAGGGTGACAGTGTTCCTGCTGTGTTGGATGAAGAAGTCAATAGTATCAAAACAGCAGCTGATAATGTGTCATCCGTACGGTGTGCTGTTCACACTCTACAGCTTAGTGTAAAAGACGTCATTAACGCTAATGATGAAATCAAGAAATTGCTCGTTAAAGTACGAAAAGTTGTGAACAAGACGCGCACACACAACATACGCCTGGTGTTTCGACAGGCTGGAGCAGCACTACCGAAAGTGGACTGTAAGAATCGCTGGGAAACTACATATGATATGCTGGAGTGTGTGGTGAAGAGCAAGCCATTTCTGTTGCAAATTGGGCTTGCAAAAGAATTGTTCCGGTTATCAGAGAAGGACTGGGCTTATATTGATAACCTGCTGTGCAGTTTAAAGCCACTACACAGCACTACAATTGCACTTCAACTGAGCAAGCTAACGGCCGGAGAGTTCCTTTGTGAGTGGCTGAAGTGCAAGATCAAGTTGCGCCAGCTGGCCATAGTTGATAGTGAGAGATCCACCTCAGTGTCGGCGGCTTTCCTTCAAGCAATGGAAGAGAGAGAGGTTAACATCCTGAGCAACCCGGCCTTCCTCTCTGCTATCTACATGGACCCACGGTACCAATGTCTTCTGAAGGAACCACAGAAAGTAGTGGCAAAGGCACATCTCACCGCTCTGTGGAGAAGGCTGTCAATCATGAATATGAATAGTGATATTAGTTGTGAATCGGAAAAGAATGAAGAAGACCCTCCAAGTGATGACAGCCTCATTGAGCAGCTACTGTGTGAGAGTGATAGTACCACCCGGGCGAGTACTGCTACTAACGTGCATGAAGCCTCAGTGATGATTAAAAGTTTTGACAGTACTCCAAGAGTAGAAAGAAAAGAGGACATCTTTCATTGGTGGCATTGTCACCCACACACAGAGCTGAAGAGGCTGGCTGAAGCGGTCATCGGGTTGCCAGTGAGTGCAGTGACACAAGCTAGTGCAGATCGAACCTTTTCCGGCTTGCGATATATATTGCAAGAGCGTCGGCTGGGACACAAGGCAGACATTATTGATGCTTTAATGATGTTGCGTTGCAACGCATAATATGTAGTTTTTGAGGGCTAGGGACAGAATTAAGTAAAATGCGTAAGGTAGCATTAATATGTTAGAATATTAAACATTATGTTAAGAATAAAATACTAAAGTTAATAATATTATTATTGTTTTGTTACACCTTAAATTACGGTACGATATTTCATCGTACTAGTACGGTACGAAGGTATATTTGAGGTACGGTACGAATTACGATAAATCAATCGTACCGAACTGTTGAGCCACACCTGATGCAGAACTGAAAACCACAGGGGGTCAAGACGCTTACAGTACATAACACTGAACTACAGAGTCTGGGGTCGTTCTTCCCCCGTCACCACATCATACTGCTATCAAGTCTTGATTAATGGTGTCTTATTTGTCGACTTCTCCCAGTTAAGAACATACAAGTTAAAATCATTATCTCTGAATTAGAAGAACAGAGAAATGCAGAGACCCGATAGTTTTTTAGTTGTAGTAAGTATGAAGAATTTTGTGACAAGAGGTACCAGTATGGCCAGCATAATGTGACCGACAATGGTGATGTAGTCGTGGCCAGAATTAGGCTAGGATACAGACACACCTGGCAGGTTAATAACGCTGTACCCATACCGGAACACTCAGCATGTAAACTTTGTGATAAACCTTTAAAGCATACACTTGAACACTATATTATTGAATGTGACACTGTCAAAGACTTCAGGCCACCTGGGTTATTAATCATGAACTATGTAACTACTACACTGAATCAGAAGTCCTACAATATATCCTGACAGTTTACCCTAAATTTGCTAGTTCTCAATGAACAATACAATATATCACTAGTGAATATGACCTATTGTATTATGAACTTCTGCTAACCTACCCTAACCTGACCCAATGATGAACGGAAATAAAGTCACATGACTTTTACACATTGACAACACAATATATATATGATGGCATTGTACGTAGGTTAGGTTAGGTTTTTTCCGTGCCCTTTTTTCTGGATTCGACCCAACTACAGGACTCAGAGACACACACACACACACTTATGTTATTTGTATATTATTTGTAAATCGAAACCCATTCCCCAATTATTTAACTGTATATTTTCAGCCTTCTGGCTGCCAAGCTCTTTCAATAAACCGTTAATTATTATTATTATCATCACACACACGCGCGCGAGAGAGAGAGAGAGAGAGAGAGAGCCGATCATAAGCTTACAGACAAAGACTGTTGTAAGAACCTTTTAAAATGGCCAAGAAGTAATTTCTGGACGTGACCTCACCAGTGTTTGCCACAAGCTCTTAGATAGTATCATCTCACCTCACCCCCCCCCCCACACGCTCTAATTAAGATTCATAAAAATGTCAGATTGTCTCCCTAACATAAGACGTGACGCTCATCTAATAGACCCACTTTAGCTACGATACTTAGACGGATTTTCAGTGATTCGTAATTCTTTTTTTTACCTTTCTAGGACTGTTAAGAGCTTAATTAAGACACGCGTTTACATTATAATAGTAAAATGGATTCTCAGAGGTCGAGTTAAATTTTCAACCGATTTGTGAATGCAGAACACGTGGAGATTAGACACCCAGATTATTTCACCTGATGATTAACCACCCCTAGCGCTAACCTAAATTAACCTAACCCTCCCAGCTCAATTCAACTCAAAGGTTAATCGCTCTAACTTTAATCCAGCTTAACCTAACCTATACGCATTCCTCCAGCACCATCCACCCCTCCTAACAACCCACCAAATCACGCCGTCTCCCTCATCCTTCCACACCTACCCACACTCCCACTCTGAATACAATAGCATAGCATTTTATCTCTTATGGCAAAATAGCCGATATACTAATACCTCATAAACATCTACGTACAGAACTAAACAAACAATATACTGGAAATATTCTGTAGCATTCAACATCCTGATCACTGCCTGGGGACTGATAAGCGCCCTTTGTCACCTCTACTCCGTAATCCTTTGTATACCACCGCTCGCAGGATATGAGGTGCACAATAAACTAGCTGTAGTTCACCCCTATTGTAACCCATATTACCACCCCCACCAGCCCCCCACCCCATCCTACCCCAACCTGTCAAGGACAATATCAGCTTTTGTTCGTTTTTCCTTCTGTTTGTTATCGAGATGAAGGGACAACATCCTGATTAAAACACACACACACACACACATATATTCTGAAATCCAACGTTACAGTGATACAAAGGCGCTGTAATCACAAGATACAGGACGTAAAGGGAGTCCATATTACAAGAGAGAGAGAGAGTTAATGAGTCCCAGGATTTAAGAAAATATTCAGACAGGTTACGAGACAGACAAAGATAGACCGACAGACCCTGACTCCTTACACTCAACCAACTCAATGAGGGATACGGACAAAATCCCCCACCGGACAAAAACTCCAGGACAAAAACGCCACATTGATATTAGATCTTACCATTACTGTCCTCACTTTTTGAGACCTCAGGGGACCCGTTAGGTTAGGTTGCAATAAGTTATATTTTCAAAGTGGTTTTGTAAGAAATTAATAAAAACTCCAAATATATTTTCTTACTTTTTTAACCTGAGGTAAATGTTGATGTTTTTAGTTATTGTTTATTCTTTATCAGGTAAATTGTTTCATAATGTTAGCTATTAAAAACTAAAAATAGATTTTGTTTTATCTTTTACTGTGAGGGGGAATTTGTCCAGTAGAGATGGGGTTTCTGTCCGGTAGAGGTGGAGTTTTTGTCCTCGGGGTTTCTGTCCGGTGGGGTTTTTGTCATGGACCCACTCAATGAAGACTAGTCCCTTCTTCTGAATTTAAAGACACTCTTGCTAACCTTACTTAACCTAACTTAACCTAACCTACTAGTCTAACCTATCCCAGAACTAACTTAACCTAACCTATACTAAAACTAACTTAACCAAACCCTAACCTAACCTAATCTACTAACCTATCCTAAAACTAACTTAACCAAACCTAACACTAACCTAACTTAATGTACTAACCTATCCTAAAACTAACCTAACCAAACCTAACACTAACTTAACCCTAACCTAACCTACTAACCGATCCTAAAACTAATTTAACCAAACCTAACACTAACCTAACCTTAACCTAACCTACTAACCTAACCCTAACCTAACCTACTAACCTAACACTAACCTAACCTAACCTAACCTACTAACCTATCCTAACACTAACCTAACCCTAACCTAACCTCACGGCACGCCATCGTTACCTATTCTTTCTCAGTTAAAGAAACCACATGCAAATGAGATTATATTCTTATCAAGTATTCACCTCTTTACCATAAGGTTAATTTGCATACTGACTTTATTAAGAGATGTGAAATGGGTTTTGGAGTTGTGATCTTTTGTGTATATGAACTCTGGCAGACATACAGACAGACAGACGTATAGACAGACAAGACGTATAGACAGATGTACAGATAGACAGATGTACAGACGCACAGATAGACAAATGTATAGATACAGACAGACATATGTATAGATAGAGAGACGTACAGATACAGATGTATACACAGATGTACAGATAGACGGGAGGAGGGAAAGGAAGAGGGGAGAAAGTGGGGAGAGAAGAGAGCAAGTGACCGTGACCTTGGGTGGAGGGAGGGAGTGATATTGACCTGAGGAGAGAGGGAAGGAGTGACCTTGGGAGACACAGAGAAGGAAAATTCCAGGTTAGTATTTACGGATCATCTGAAGATAAGACACCCCAGATGATGTCGATGTTAAACGATATAACCTAACATGACATAACCTGGCATGACCTAACCTAACATGATATGACCTAACATGACATAAATGGTGTATAAATGGAAGTCAGGGCTAAACAAAGGGGACATTACAAAGGTACTCAAACTATCCAACCAGTAGCGAACTCGTAACAATAGTTTTAAATTAGACAAATTTAGATTTCGTCGTGAAATAGGTAAACACTGGTTTGGAAACAGAGTAGTGGATGAATGGAACAAGTTACCAAATACCATCATTAACTCGAATACGCTGGATAGCTTCAAACATAGGTTGGATGCTTATATGAACAATAGGGGTTGGGTATAAACGGGACTGCCCAGTATGGGCCAATAGGCCCGCTGCAGTTTCCTCCATTCTTATGTTCTTATAACCTAACATGACATGACATAACCTAACCTAACATGACATAACCTAAGCTAAACTAAACTAACTTAACCTAACCTAACATGACATAACCTAACCTATCACGACAAACTAACCAACCACAGCATAACCTAAACAAACTTAACTCAACCTAACCTATCAGAACAAAACCTAACCTAGCATAAACTAACCTAACATACCCTAACTTTTAACGTAACCTAACCTAACATACCCTAACTTTTAACGTAACGTAACCTAACCTAAACAAAGGACCCTCCTGGAAATAAGCATCTGACAGCTTTGTCGGCTATCCTCGGTCAAATTGCCTTACTGTTTACCATTCTAGTATACACCCACGACTACGTGCACCTCGTCTATATTCATGCTGCACTGTATAACTGCATTGTATTATACAGTACTTTACATGTTTATCCAATTGTAAACGTGTATGGCAACTTTAGTTAACACATATTATTATTATTATTATTATTATTATTATTATTATTATTATTATTTTATAACTAACTTAAACTAACCTAGCTCATTCTAACTTAAAACTAACCTAGCTTAACGCTAACCTAAATTCACCTAACTTAACCTACCCCCATGCATAACTAGGATGCGTAATTATAAGGTAAAATAAACTAGCGTGCCTTTAAATAATTACTCTTCAGGTGACCCGTATCATAATATATATTCAAGTACAATTTTTCCTTTTACACAGAGGAGAGCACACGCCTCAATTCCCTCGCCGATACTGCCACCACACGAGTCAGACGCATCCTCTCATCTCCTCATTTCCGGGGACGGGTTTAGTTTGGGGTTCGAAGCAATGAAGTTTCGAACCAGCGTGGGCGGGAAGGCGGAGTTATTGTGTGATGTGTACACCCCCGGGCCCCAGGCAACACAATGGGGGGGGGGTGATGGGAGGAAAAGGGTGGGGGGTGGATGGAATAACGGGGTGAAGGAGGAGGAAGGTATAAATGGAGGGCGAGTATTAGGTAGTGAAGTAGAAAGGGTACAAGCACTAGGTGGAGGAAGGGAGGAGGGTACAAGCACTAGGTGGAGGAAGGGGGAGGAGGATACAAGCACTAGGTGGAGGAGGACAGGCCGCCACCAGAGGACTAGCCACCTCGCCCAAACCAGTTGAACTACTGAGCCACCCCCCGTCACGTCTGTACCTCCTCCTTCACCCCTCTACCCCCACCCCACTCTACCTCCCCACCCCCCACCTCTACCTCCTCCACCCCCACACTCTCCTCACCCCTCTACATCCTCCACCCCCACACTCTACCTCCTCCACCCCCCACTCCCCACCTCCCACCCCTCTCCCTCCCACCCCTGCACTCCTTCCAGCACCCCACACTCTACTTCCAGCACCCCACTCTCTACCTCCTCCACCCCACATCCTCCCCACCCTCTACCTCCTCCTCATCACCCCCCACCTCACCTCCCCACCTCCTCCACCCCACCCTACCTCCTCCTCCCACCCCCTCTTCCCTCTCCTCCACCCCCTCCCCTCTCCCTCCCACCCCCTCCCCTCCCTTCTCCTCCCCCACATCCTCCCACACCCCCTCTACCTACTCCTCCCACCCCCCCACCCCCACTCCACCTCCCTTTCCCTTCCCTCCCACATCCACACCTCTACCTCCTCCTCCATACCCCACCTCACCTCTACCTCCTCCACCCCACACTCTACCTCCTCCTCCTCCACCCCCACACCCTACACTCCTCCTCCACCCACCTCTACCCTCCTCCCCTACCTCCACCTCACCTCCTCCCACCTTGATTCTCGTCTCCTCCATCTCAACATCAGCATACAACCTCTCTCTCTCTCTCTCTCTCTCTCTCTCTCTCTCTCTCTCTCTCTCCTCTCTCTCTCTCTCTCTCTCTCTCTCTCTCTCTCTCTCTCTCTCTCTCTCTCTCTCTCTCTCTCTCTCTCCACTAAGCATACTGTAGTAAATACATTCAGTAAAATTATAATGCAAACAAACAAACAATAAAAATAGTGAGTCCAGGTATACAAACAATATACATAAACAGTGAGAGTATTTAAACAATGTATACATACAGTGCGAATATACAAACAATGGTAAACAGACTCGACCAAGGACAGCGAACAAAGTCATCCCTTAAGGGTCTCAAACACACACACACACACAGTATAAACACCTGGAACCACTACATTCTCAGGTACCTCCGACAAATTAGACCAGGAAAGTGTACAGGTATTTCTAGGTTGAAAACATTTTAGCCTTGCGACCCCTCCGCCACGAACCTTAAGACGTCACAGGGTAATTGGCGTAGGGAAAGACGGATTCTTGTTTACGCTTTTAAAAATACGGATTGAGATTCTTTTTTTAATAAAGATAAATTGATGTTTATATTCTTAACAATAAAGAGAAATTTACGTTTACATTCTTAACATTAAAGACGGATTGATGTTTGTTTTCAATAGTAGACTCAGACTCATAGCTCTTGTGTTTGCCATAAGGAACAACACAAGCGTGGAGTTCCTAGAATAAGCTATAAAGATGTAATAGCTAATAAACAAACACAATAACAAATACTACTACTACTACTAATAACAACAACAACAATAATAAACCTCATAATACCACCAACAATAATGATAAAATAATAAACATAACAAAACAACAACATTAATAATAACTAACAATAACAACAACAAATACACACAACAAAAACAATGTAAACAGGGAGACCAAAATGAGCTCCAAACAACAGAGACTCGACCTTAATTAGGCGACTTTCCCCAGCACCCAAGTGAAGGGTTAAAATAATGAGAGAGGAAGGAAGAAAGGTGTGGAAGTTGGGACCTGATCTCTCACACACACACACGGAGATAAACAGACAGACAGACAGGCACACACAAGGAAGGAAAGACAGACAGACAGACGAGCAGAGACACACTCACCCACGCACACACTCATGTGGTTCTCTAAACGTGAGCCTCTTGTCATGTGGTTCTCTAAACGTGAGCCTCTTGTCATGTGGTTCTCTAAACGTGAGCCTCTTGTCATAAGAACATAAGAATGGAGGAAACTGCAGCGGGCCTATTGACCCATACTGGGGAGTCCCGTTTATACCCAACCCCTATTGCTCATATAAGCATCCAACCTATGTTTGAAGCTATCCAGCGTATTCGAGTTAATGATGGTATTTGGTAACTTGTTCCATTCATCCACTACTCTGTTTCCAAACCAGTGTTTACCTATTTCACGACGAAATCTAAATTTGTCTAATTTAAAACCATTGTTACGAGTTCGCTACTGGTTGGATAGTTTGAGTACCTTTGTAATGTCCCCTTTGTTTAACCCTGACTTCCACTTATACACCTCTATCATGTCGCCCCTCACTCTACATCTCTCGAGGGAGTGCAAATTAAGATGCTTTAACCTGTCTCTGTACTCAAGGTTCCTAATGCCCGGGATTAGTCTTGTCATTCTCCTCTGGATTCTTTCCAAGGATTTTATATCCATTCTGTAATACGGTGACCAGAACTGAACTGCGTAATCCAGGTGAGGTCTCACAAGCGCTAGATATAATTTTAAGATGACCTCGCTAGTCTTGTAACTAACACTCCTTTGTATGAACCCAAGTACTTTATTAGCCTTGTTACGAGCAAAAACACATTGTTTACTTGGCTTAAGATTACTACTTATCATTACTCCTAAATCTCTCTCGCAGTCGGATTCCACAATGGCATCGTTGTTCATCTGGTAACTGGTTTCCCTGTTTACATCTCCTAAACTTTACATTTGTCCACATTGAATTTCATCTGCCATTTTTCCGACCATTCGAAATTCTTTTTTAGATCTTTCTTTAGTTTTGCAGAGTCCTCGTCAGATTTAATTACACGTCCTATTTTAGTGTCATCAGCAAATTTACTTATGTTGCTGTCTATACCGATATCTATGTCGTTTATGTACATAATGAATAATAATGGTCCAAGTACTGAGCCTTGGGGAACTCCACTAGTGACGTTGCTCCAATGCGATTTAGTGCCGTTTATGCTCACTCGCTGTTTCCTGTCCCGTAACCACACCCTAATCCATTTAAGGATATTACCTTTGATGCCATGCGCTTCTACCTTTCAAATTAGTCTTTCGTGGGGGACTCTGTCGAAGGCTTTGCTAAAGTCGAGATATACCACATCATAATTGTGCCCCTCGTCCACCGATTCGAAAACTGATGAAAAGAATGTTAATAGATTAGTTAGACAAGAACGTCCGCTTGTGAAGCCATGTTGGGAATCATTGATCAACTTGTGCTTCTCCAGGTGGTTTCGCATAGAGTTTGAAATGATTGATTCTAGTAATTTGCCTACTATTGATGTTAGACTGATTGGGCGGTAGTTAGAGGATAGTGATCTATCCCCCTTCTTGAAAATCGGTATTACATTCGCTATCCTCCAGGATTCTGGTACTACACCTGTTTTTAATGACATGTTAAACAACTTTGCTAAGGGCATACTAAGCTCTTCCTTACATTCCTTTAATACTCTGGCAAATATCTCATCGGGACCAGGTGACTTATTAGGCTTCAGTTTGTCTATTTGCTTACTAACTTCGTTACTAGTCACTACTATCTCGCTTAATTTGTTTTCTTCACTATCTCTGAATAGAGTCGGTGCCTCGGGTATCATGTTTAAATTTTCGGTGGTGAAAACTATTGAAAAATATTTATTCAGATTACTGCTCATTTCTCCGTCGTTATCAGTTAGCTTGCCGGTATCTGAACGTATTGGTCCAATCTTATCTCGTGTTTTAGTTTGATACATTTGGTAGAATCCTTTGGGGTTTGTCTTCGCCTCCCCTGCTATCTTCAGTTCATAATTTCTCAAAACGTGAACCTCTTGTCATGTGGTTCTCTAAACGTGAACCTCTTGTCATGTGGTTCTCTAAACGTGAACCTCTTGTCATGTGGTTCTCTAAACGTGAACCTCTTGTCATGTGGTTCTCTAAACGTGAACCTCTTGTCACGTGGTTCTCTAAACGTGAACCTCTTGTCATGTGTGAACCTCTTGTCTCTAAACGTGAACCTCTTGTCATGTGGTTCTCTAAACGTGAACCTCTTGTCATGTGGTTCTCTAAACGTGAACCTCTTGTCATGTGGTTCTCTAAATGTGAACCTCTTGCCATGTGGTTCTCTAAATGTGAACCTCTTCATCATTAACTTGGGTTACAAACTTTACTCCATAAATCTTCTTGCCGATAACAAAATGCACAGAGAGAGAGAGAGAAGGAGAGAGAGAGAGATATTCCAGGGTTACTTCTCCCTCCCGGCCATAAAGTGGAATTTCATACACACCTCTTTTATTTAATCGTCAGTCTCTTGGATTTTTTATCGTCAATCTTTTGTTTTTACCGTCGCTCATTTGCTTTTATCGTGTTTTTTATCGTCAGTCTTGTGTTTTTATCGTCAGTCTTTTGTTTAACCCTACCTTCTCTCACTGTACAGATGAGAGAACCAACAGGGGAAACACTGTCAAGCAAAAAAAAATTAACAAACTCAGAATTCTTTCTCCATTAAAATAAGGTAACGTAAAAAACGACAACAACAACGTATCCCATCACACCTTTAGGGAAGACGAGCGGAAACCTCTTGAGGAGTGGTTGCTGACGTACAGTGAAACCTCCTTATAACGGACAACACAGGAGAACACACTAACACACATGTAGAACATTTTGACACACACGTAACACACCGTATGACACACACGTAACACACCCTAACACACACACAAAAGACACTGTTGAATATAATCTGGGTCTGTCAAAAAGAACCCTTAAAACTGTAATTAGGAAGGAACTTACTGATGAATTTGACGCAAGTAGACAAGTGCAAACAGGCACTAGTCGACCCATAGGTTACCATGATGAGATGTATCAGGTGAAACATGTATATGGAGCAGGTAACAAGATCACTAGATTACAAGATGTTATAACCGCTAGACTAAGTTGCCCTTTATGTACAGAACTAAACCAAGAAATTATCTAAAATACTCGAACATTAAATACCATAATATCCTGACCACGGGGGTTAGTTATACTGACCCTTTGTGAACGCCACACTGTAATCCTTTTGCGCTACCGCTCACAGGATGAGTATGGGGTGCACAATAAACTAGCCGCTGTAAGTGGCAAAATTAAAAAGTAATAATAATCCAGATTCAGGGAACAAATTGGTGCATTACACAGGTGTAGGAGAGGAGGAGCAGCGCCGGGCTGTCTGGAGGAGGAAACCCACACATGTATCGTGTGACCCAGAGGCCATAAAAACACTCCTGTAATTTTACTATCAGAGTGAGTGAGTGAGTCAGGGTAATACTGGTCTTGTAGTGACTGACGATGAAGCACTGGAATTACTGTCTCGCTTTATACACCCACGAGCTGTGTGTGTGTGTGTGTGTGTGTGTGTGAGATAAAGTAACTATTATATTATTGGGATAACCTGAAAATTCTACCTCCCCCCCCCCCTCATTTCACCTAAAACTCAACCACCCTAAAGCTTGTGTTGACTCCTGGTGACCACCGTGTGTTGTGTTGTGTTTTTGATGGTAAACAATACAGCGACAGACCCTGGACCCACCCTTGTATGTTTGTCCACAGACCAACACACTGATCAGCAGTTGGTGACAATATACCGTCCTGCTCGTCACACACACACACACACACACACACACACACACACACACACACACACACCCACCGCCAGCTGATGTATGACGTCACGCACAACGTTTCTATTCAAATCTAGGTCACAAGTCTCATCTTAACAATAGGTACAAGTCAGTGAATACTTTTTAACTGTATCGATAATTATAACCAGACAAATAAACCTCTTCACTATAGGGGTGCGGCGGCCCAGTGTTTACATCGCTCGCTTCCTGACCTAACGGTATCCTGGTTCGATCCCTCGGCACCTCTAGTTCACCAGTTGTAAATTGATAACGTAGAAACTGAAGGCGGTTCACGTGCCTCATTGAATAACAAAAGCCTATATGACCCACTTTCAATGTGCTATGAAATTCCTTATTACTGATGATCTGAACTTGTAACCCACCACCACCAGCCTCACAGTAACAATAGTTATGTCCGGCAGCAGGTCCCCCACACCACGACCCACACCTTAACACAACAGTTCTCTCCGGGAGGTCAGTCAATAGTGGTGTTGGTAGAGGCTTGGTGTAGTGCAGGAAACACATTACTACAATACATCTAGAGGAGGCAGTAAAGCACGAGCTGAAGTAGAGCAAGACCCCAGGTGACAACAGAGAGTCGCAGTGTAACAACGTCAATACGAGCAGCAGCCCGCGGCACGCCCACTCCTCCCTTCCCCGCCCACATCCCCCTTCCCCCCGCCACGCTACCACCTTCAGTATTGGGTCAACCCGAATAAATTAAACTATTCCAATAATTTATTCATAACTTTTATTGACTTTACCAATTGCTTCAGTCCTCCTGGCAAACCATGAGATGAGGATTAAAGACACCAGAGTAAACCTTTGAGAGACCATTTATACAACCCCACAATAATATACTGACGCAAATATTATCTGAAACAAAAAAGAATCTACGACTAACACATCGCCTTTACCACTCACCCTAACACTACAACAGGTTCTGGTATACTGTACGGTACATTACGGCTTTATGGACACAATCTACGTCACACTCAACTGCCAAAGAAATCACCAAACGGAAAATATTAATGATTTTCTCTTCCTCTTATCTGTCTGTCTGTCTGTCTGTCTGTCTCTTACTAACAGACAGAATTAGTGGCGTTATCTACTTGATTACTGTACACTATGTATCTACCTGTTTATATACTATCTGCCACTACCACATACAACGGTCAAAACAACACAGATTAAAATAAAGTAAATTGTTTAGCCCAGCATGATGTCGGGAGCAGCGAGACCTTGCTGTCAGGTGGACGACATTCTTGTGGTACCAGTTTTACCGACACACACACACACACACACACACACACACACACACACACACACACACACCTTCCCTACTATAAATCACACACCTACTTTCCCATCACCCATCCCAAACTACCCCCACCACCCAACAAACCCATCCTGCCACAGACCACAACACTATGCCACACTACCCGAAGCAAGCGTCTCCCTCACCCCCTGGCAGAGCAGATTAGCGATCACGTGAAGATTAGGCACCCTAACGCTACCTGGGGAGGTTAGGTAAGGTTAGTGTTTAATTATCACGTGAAATTACCAAACATAACCAACTGAACCCAACCCAAACCATCCTTGACCTAACCTAACCTAACCAAACCATCCTTGACCTAACCTAACCAAACCATCCTTGACCTAACCTAACCTAACCTAACCATCCTTGACCTAACCTAAACCCCAGGTAGCGTTAGGATATTTAATCAACAGGTGAAAATCAGCTATAGGGATTAAATCTTCAGGTGATCCCATTACAGGTACACATTGCGAGACAAAACAGTGTAGAGAAGCGCAGTGACTGGGAGCAACAATACCAGGTAAGTTTTTAATACGGGAAGACTTGAACGATAAAAACACAAGAGCATCAGCAGTAGGGATCGATCAGGTAGGTAGGTAGGTAGGTAGGTGTGTGTGTGTGTGTGTTTCCACCTCACGCCCACACGCTACCTGGACGCAACAGGTGGCGGTGGTAGTGGTGGAGCAGAATCACCGCGTGTTAACACCAAGACCAATCCCAGTACATCTGGTCACCTTGAGAGGGTACAGTATACACCAACTTTACACCAGTATAGCGTTATATGGACCATCCCAGGACACCAATATGAACCCACAGTAAACAACAAGGACCTTTAATACCTCCAGGGCAATTTATCTCTGGCCACAACAGCGGACAGGTGAACAAAAGAGCAGAGGTTGTGTGTATATCCGGGTCCTACATACAGACTGGCTACACACAATAACAAAACTCTCAATTGAATACAAGTTTTACACAACTCAGTAGAATAAAACAGTATATAAATTAATATAAATCAGGTGAATAGAACAATAACAAACAAATAAATAGGTGTAATATTTTCCTAGTACAATATGGAGGATATGACAACACGCATACAGGAGTGGGCATTACATAATCATAAAATACAAATACCCCAAAAATACATTATGAAACCTTGACTGTATCTGGACCTAGTTAGTGAGGACGATACTCCCAACACTTGCTAGATATCACCTATACACTTTACTCCATTTAAGTTGAAGAGAATGTATGATTGAATAACACAGAGACTGCACAGATAGTTGTTTTAGCTACTGTACATACATCAATAGAGAACTGTAGTGTAAATAAAGGATTAATTACTACAGTGCATAATCTTGACTCTACATAACACAAGAATCGATTCATTCCGTACTCAACCTTCAAGACCAACACGATATATACTTTAAGAAACTTTGGAAATATAAATAAAAGTAACTTGATAATATTAACCGTAAAATCACTGTACATCACATTATCAGTTGCCGAGTTAATACCCTCAGTGGCTGGTGAGATAAAAGTGAATAACTGATCTGACTGATTAAAACTGCTGAAGGAGAGAGGGACTTTAATCTTACTTTCACTATTGTGTTTTAACTGTCTTGGAATGTATGTATGGAGAGAGAGAGAGACCCTTCTCTCCCAGTCTTCTCTTCCCTCTCTCTCTCTCCTAACTATTCCATCCTCCTTTCTCCTTCCCCATTATTCCACCATCCTTCTCTCTCCCTATCCTTTTCACAAATCCATCCCCCCCTCTCTTTCCTAACTATCCCACCAGCCTTCCCTCCCTCTCCTTCCTAACTATCCCACCAGCCTTCCCTCCCTCTCTTTCCTAACTATCCCACCATCCTTCTCCCTTCCACTACTACCCTCCCTCCCCTCCACC
>NW_024722158.1:8464648-8517819 GCF_018991925.1 Homarus americanus
CCGTCTATTTCATTTACACACATGGTTACCGTCTCTGGCCTTGTGTACAACAGGAGGCACCGGTACATCACCTGAGCCGGGGGACAGGTAAGTAGTTGGGGGGGTAAGAGATGGGGATAAGGAGGAGGGAAGGGGATGGTGAAGGAGTTAGGGGAGGGGGTGGGTGGGTGGGTAGGTAATGCCAGGTGGTGGGTAATGATAAGGCATGGTGTAATTCTTGCCATGGTGGTCCAGAGAGGGGGATATGATAAGGTAAGGGGGAGGGTCCTACACGTTGTCATTCACGAGGTACCACCAACAACCACTACCACCAATACCATCCCTACCAGTACCACCACTACCACCACCTACTCATTCCTACGCCAGGATAAACATGAGAGAATCCCCCTCACTCACTTACCTCATGACCAAGTTAACAACACTTCACATTACTCGCTAGAAACCGCACGTTAACTACAGACCATTTGCTCACTAAAGACCACGTTCTCTCCATATGCTCACTGAAAACGTAAAACTGGTTGACAAAAAGACCGGAGAGAAAGAGGGAGAGAGACATACCACATCATCAACCTTCAATAGCACCTGATAACAATTAAGATAAAGAGATAAAAACAACTTGAAATGTGTCAACAAGGTGGTGATGTGAACACTGTCATCTAGTGGTTGAAATCATCATTAAAACTATACAGCCACCTTAGTTAATATGGTTGGTATAATAGCCAGTGTTAGTGAATGAGTGTCCAGCCTGGCGTATGTCTGATGTTATTCGTATAATATAGGAAGAAATTCAGACAAAATACACCATCAATTTATACAATCATACATCTTAAATCAATGCTGTATTATAGGTCGAGAAAATACAACGCACCGTCAACCAAATTCTATACAAAACATCCCATTCATCCATCATGTTATTCAATAATACACCATACACCAAAAATTCAAATAGCAATATACTCCATCAAACATAAATTTATACAACATAGGCCTACATCAACCATAAATTTATACAACATAGGCCTCCATCAACCATAAATTTATACAACATAGGCCTACATCAACCATAAATTTATACAACATAGGCCTCCATCAACCATAAATTTATACAACATAGGCCTACATCAACCATAAATTTATACAACATAGGCCTACATCACCCATAAATTCCCAACAGTTTCAGTTAACCTAACCTAACCATACAAGTGTCAACCAACCAAAACAGCCACAGAAGCACACACTAAACCAGGTGATAAGAGGCAACAGCAGATAAGATACAGATTATCTCTAAATTACGAATTATGGAGTAAGATGGCCGGATTATGGAGTAAGATGGCCGGATTATGGAGTAAGATGGCCGGATTATGGAGTAAGATGAATTAGGATTATGAGTAGATAATGAAGCATGAAAGGAGTAGATAATGGATTATGGGTAAGATGGCGGATTATGGAGTAAAGATGGCGGATTATGGGTAAGATGGCGGATTATGAAATGAATGGCCGGTTATGGAGTAGATGGCCGGATTATGGTAAGATGGCCGGATTATGGAGTAAGATGGCCGGATTATGGGTAAGATGGCGGGATTATGGGTAAGATGGCCGGATTATAGGTAAGATGGCCCGGGTTATGGAGTAGATGGCCAGACCGTGGAGTAAGATGGCCGGATTATGAGTGAAGATGGCCGGATTATGGGTAAGATGGCGGATTATGGAGTAAGATGGCCGGATTATGGAGTAAGATGGCCGGATTATGGAGTAAGATGGCGGATTATGGAGTAAGATGGCCGGCTTATGGGTAAGATATGGCCGGCTTATGGGTAAGATGGCCGGATTGTAGGTAAGAATGGCCGGTTATGGGTAAGATGGCCGGATTATGTTAAGATAGTTAAGTTGTGGAGTAAGATGGCCGGATTATGGAGTAAGATGGTCGGATTATGGAGTAAGATGGCCGGATTATGGAGTAAGATGGTCGGATTATGGAGTAAGATGGCCGGATTATGGAGTAAGATGGCCGGATTATGAAGTAAGATGGCCGGATTAGGGAGTAAGATGGCCGGATTAGAGAGTAAGATGGCTGGATTATGGAGTAAGACGGCCAGATTATCAAATAAGACGGGCGGATAAGAGAGAACGAAGACGGATTTACGATTCAGAATGTGCAGATACATATAATCCGATTACAGAGACCGGTTGAGATTTCGGAGAGTTATGGGACGGTTGGGGGATATAACGGACTTGGGGTGTGGGATTAGAAAGGGAACATTGTCAATTTGGGTGATGTAACGTAATATATATAGGGTTTGGATTATCTATCTCTTTTTTCTTATAGAGGTCATATAACGGATAAAGTGATAGTTAGGAGACGTTGGATCAGGAGATGGTTGGATTAGGGAGGATGGCCGGATTAGGGAGAGATGGCCGGGTTGGAGATGGCCAGATTAGATGATGGTGGATGTGGAGAGATGGTCGGATTATGGAGATGGTCGGATTATGGAGATGGTAGGATTATGGAGAGATGGCAGGATTAGGGAGAGATGGCAGGATTAGGGAGATGGCTGGGTTGAGGAGAGATGGCTGTGTTGGGAAGATGGCAGGATTGGGAAGAGGATTGGGGAGATGGTCGGATTAGGGAGATATAGACGGGTTAGGAGAGATAGACAGGTTAGGTATACATGGAGAACATTTTCATAGATCTACCATAGTACACACACACACACACACACACACACACACACACACACACACACACACACACACGACTTGTAAGCTGTTTGTCTGTTTCCAAAATCTTTCACTAATTTCATTTTAATGATTCAATGGACTTAGGAAGATTCAGCTGACAAAAAACTACCACTACCTAACGAACAACCTAATCTAACCTAACGATTTAATCTAACATACAACAATCTAAACTAACACACTAACTATCTAACAACCCATCTAGCAACAACCTAGCAACCACCTAACCTAACCAACTAAATGAACCTAACCTAACTAAACCTAACTTAACATGTCCCTAACCTAACCTAACCAACTAAATGAACCTAACCTAACTAAACCTAACCTAACAACACATCAACCTAACCTAACCCTAGCTCAACCTTACCTACTTAACCTAACCTAGCAACCTTTATACCTCAACTAAGATAAAATATAACGTATATCTCTAACATATACAGTATTGGGTATAAGAACCATCACAGCAGCTTCAACAAGGGGTTTTAGAGCACATACCGAGCTTCATAGTGGCTTCATTTGGGCTTCAACTGTCCTAAATCTAAGCTTCATGGAACACATAATAACAGACGTACATTAATGCGTCGAAGCTTCATCCTAGGCTTCAAAGTAGACACACAAACCTACGTATTATAAGGATAGCTTCACTTGGGCTTCAAAGTAAACAGAACATAAAGTCCATAAAATAATGGTACTTTCACTGACGTCAAGGTATCGCAGGCTGTACAAGGAAGACGTCACATATTTCGCCCGACATTTCTACCAGGACAGCGGGGGGGCGGGCAGAAGGGGTCCACTTACTGGAGCCAACTGCGTGGTGCAGGTGATGAAGTCTGCTCTCTCTCTCTCTCTCTCTCTCTCTCTCTCTCTCTCTCTCTCTCTCTCACACACACACAAATAACGTTAGGGAGTATAATCATCAGGTGAAATAAGCTTCCTGGAGATTAACCTGCAGGTGATCAGAAATGTTTTAACACGTGTGCACTGAAGAAGTAAGTACACAATGCCTACACTGCCGCTGGTGACACAGATAACAAGATTAATGATGCTATATGTTATAAAATTACAAAATAATGAAATCTACGATAAAGCCTCAACTAAGAGCTGTCAGACGCACATACGGACCTACGCAGGCAATGACACTACTAACGCTATTTTTTCCGGCATAAATCACCATACGCCATATATATATATAACCTACGCTTACAAGATTGATATTCTGATATGATTACTTAAATACCATATAATAAAGTTTTTCTCTTCCATTCATTAAAACTCAAATGTTACGTTCTCTGATACAGTACATACTGTAACTTATGATACATTCTTATCTAAATATTTATTGAACGAGTAAATCTTTATTACGCACTTTAAAATTTGTTCAGTGACATTACGGACATAACATTCAAATCTCTATATTGACTTCTATAACAGCAATTATACCCATACGAACACTGATAAACTGATATTAATGTTCACTACCAAATTAAGGTTATTCATTCATTTAAACACTACCTCCAGTTGAATCTCGGGTCACACACACACACACACACACACACACACACACACACACACACACACACACACACACACACACACACACACACATACAACAACAACAAAACAACAACAACAACAATAATAATAATAATAATAATAATATATATATTAATAATAATAATAATACAACCAACAACAACAATGCTAGTAAGGTGCGCACTGGTTGACGTAAGACAGTCCCTGACGCCACTAAACAGGTTCCACTTAGCAGGTAACCTTGAAGTCTCTCCTACCTGGCCAGCTAGCTACTAACCTCTTGCTCCTGTATATATAACACTTAGCTACTATCCTCATTGGGGTTGGTTTACCAATGAGGTTTACGTGTTGACAGAAAACTAAAGTATTGGGGGAATTTGCACGCGAAAATAGAGTATTGGGAGTTTGCGTGTGTTGAAGGAAACACAGTATTGGAGGAGCGTGTGCTGACGAATAAGAAAGAAGAACTTAAAGTAATATACCATAACACAAACAAATGATAGCCCTCAACACGCTATGATAACGGAGGGAAAAGTGATATGCGAAACACTATATATTCTCTTACTCTCTCTTCTCCTCTAACCGTCTCTCTCCTTTCTCCTCCCCTGTCTCTCTCATCTCTAGTTGACCCCTTTTCTCTGGAAGAAGTACCAAAGACTAGAAACAGTACCTTCTAAGAGTCGCGAAATTGTAAATAAATACTAGGTAGACGCGAGACCCCTCCACCACGCTCTAGGATCATCACTGAATTATGTGCTTAAATGAATGACTTTTAAGGTCAGCCAGTTAAGAACATTACAGATACTAGTTAAGGTTGGAAATTAATTATGATTTTTTTGATTAATCGGCATCCACAGTTCGACCAAATGTAGATCAAAGTTGAACAAATTGTATATAAGAACATAAGAACATAAGAATGGAGGAAACTGCATGGGCCTATTAGCCCATACTGGGCAGTCCCGTTTACAACCCTATTGCTCATATGAGCATCAACCTATGTTTGAAGCAATTCAGCGTATTGAGTTGATGATGATATTTGGTAACTTGTTCCATTCATCCACTACTCTGTTTCCAAACCAGTGTTTACCTATTTCACGCCCTAAATCTAGAATTTGTCTAATTTAAAACCATTGTTACGAGTTCGCTCCTGGTTGGATAGTTTGAGTACCTTTGTAATGTCCCCTTTGTTTAGCCCTGCCTTCCACTTATACACCTCTATCAGGTCGCCCCTCGTTCTACGTCTCTCAAGGGAGTTCAAATTAGATGCTTTAACTGTCTCTATACTCAAGGTTCCTAATGCCTGGGATTAGTCTTGTCATTCTTCCTCTGAATTCTTTCCAAGGATTCTATATCCATTCTGTAATACGGTGACCAGAACTGAACTGCGTGTAATCCAGGTTGGTCTCACAAGAGCAAGATACAGTTTTAGGGATGACCTCGCTAGTCATGTAACTAACACTCCTTTGTATGAACCCAAGTACTTTATTAGCCTTGTTAGGAGCAAAACACATTGTTTACTTGGCTTAAGGTTCCTACTTATCATTACTCCTAAATCTCTCTCGCAGTCGGACTTCTATGGCATCGTTGTTCATCTGGTATCTGGTTTCCTGTTTACATCTCCTATACTGGAGTACTTTATATTTGTCGACGTTGAATTTCATCTGCCATTTTTCAGACCATTCCTGGTGTTTAGATCTTCCTGTGTAGTTTGCCGAGTCCTCGTCAGATTTGATAACACGTCCTATTTTTAGTGTCATCAGCAAATTTACTTATGTTGCTGTCAATGCCGATATCTATGTCGTTTATGTATATAATAAATAATATGGTCCAAGTACTGAGCCTTGGGGAACTCCACTTTGTGACGTTGCTCCAATGGGACTTAGTGCCGTTAATGCTCACTCGCTGTTTCCTGTCCTGTAACCACGCCTAATCCATTTAAGGATGTCACCTTTGATGCCATGAGCTTCTACCTTTCTAATTAGTTTTCGTGGGGACTCTGTCGAAGGCTTTGCTAAAGTCGAGATATACCACATCATAATTGTGCCCTTGTCCACCGATTCGAGAAACTGATGAAAAGAATGTTAATAGATTAGTTAGGCAAGAACGTCCGCTGCAAGCCATGCTGGGAATCATTGATCAATCGGTGCTTCTCCAGGTGATTTCGAATAGAGTTTAAATAATGCTTCCAGTAATTTGCCTACTATTGATGTTAGATTGATTGAGGCGTGGTTAGAGGATAGTGATCTATCCCCCTTCTTGAAAATCGGTATTACATTCGCTATCCTCCAGGATTCTGGTACTACCTGTTTTAATGACATGTTAAACAACTTTGCTAAGGGCATACTAAGCTCTTCCTTACATTCCTTTAATACTCTGGCAAATATCTCATAAGGGACCAGGTGACTTATTAGGCTAGTTTGTCTATTTGCTTACTAACATCGTTACTAGTCACTACTAGTCACTTAATTTGTTTTCTTCACTATATCTCTGAATAGAGTCGGTGCTGGGTTATCATGTTATATAACCGTTTAATCTCCTTTTTTAACCATTAAGCAAAAGAAATATGGTGAGCAAATTTTCTAACACTGGCACAATAACGTTCCTAGATGGTATAATTCACATAATATTATATATGTGAAGAACACATCATTTGTACAGTCACTCAAAAACGATCTATACAAATTGTGTTGAAAAATATGACCAATGGACGAAGGATTTTGACAACCCTACCGAGACAACAGGAGTCACAGTGTTCATTCTGAAATTCATCGATCACCCCAAGTATAGATTTTTTTTTTGTGTTGACTGTACTGAGTCAATCTGCTGCTGTTGACAGGTGACCCCAAAGTCGGTTCTGGACCTCACCTGATGGTGGCCAGACTTTGCAGAGGTTAACTTTGCTTCAGAACTTTACATACGGTACCACAGGATGCACGTGCCAGACTCCTCTACACTGATGTTAGGTCTGGTGACGTCCTGTATTGTCTGGGCTGGGTCCGTTAGCTCTGGGTGGCCACTAGTACCGCCTCACTCACATATGAAGTCTCCAGTTCACTCTCTTTAACTATTGTTCTCTCTGCTACTTGAAATTGAGGTCTTGATCCACTTCACTGACCTACACTGCCACTCACTCACTCACTCTACTGCTAATCGCCTCCTGCTACGTGACGTCAGTCGCACACGCAACACCTTGAGCCAGTGATGCCTTGTGGAGCCAGTAAAGTCAGCTACTTCATAGACCTCACACAACACCCGCCTATGAGTGCTGCTCTGAGCTGTGGTCTTGTGTGGACCAGAATAAACAGTACTCTGCCGATAAATTCACGTCTCGAACACAGTACAATAGGCCCTACACTGTGAACCGAGTCTTACTCCCTGCGCCTACACACGTGGACTCCGTGAAGTCATGGATGGAATTGTTGGCAACAGACCCACCTCAAGCATCTACTGAACCCCTAAGATAAGGTCCGCCCAAGACTCCCGCTAACAGGCCTCTGTGACCACAAACTCGACTCTGAACTGGAGTGACGGCTCTTAAGTCCTCTGATTTTGTTTATATTTGATAGGATGGAGCAAGGCCTCTTGTGGAAGCTGACCACCGCGTTGCTCATAAGACCTTCCATGGAATTGTAGAAAGGAAGCATCACGCCGTTCGGCCTTGTTATACGACCAATGGGACCTGTTAACACGTGGATCACTTTTAGCCTGTGTCCATCACCAGCGAATCTCCATGGCTGAATAAACAACGCTGGCCTGTGAAGTCACTCCCAGCAGACTCGCACTGGCCCATACACGGAATCAAGAACAAAAAGAAAAAACAAGAGAGGTCATAAAAAGATAAAGAACTAAAAAGAAAAACCGAAGACAAGGAAACAATATATGTGGCGAAGGACTAGAAGAAAAACCCCACAAAAGACTTACTACAAGGAAAAGGTCACAAGAGGTTCAGAAACGTGGAAGACAACAGGCAGAAAGTAAGAACGGAACCCAGTAAACACTAAGGCACTATCCCAGATTCTCAACAACAAACAAAAGAGAAAATAAATAACACACACACACAGATGGAAAGCCAATGAGAACTGTGACTAATGTAAGTCGACATCCCAGCAACTACGCAGAGAAGGAGTGGAACAAGAGAAGGAGGATGGTTGATGACAAGTGAATTGATGAAAGTGAACTGACTAAATAACGAAGGAAAAAACAGACAAAGTTAACGCAAATTCAATCAATTGAACGAAAGTTAAAAATAAGATAAATTGATGAGTTTAATTGACATGTTAATAGAACCGGATTGGAAGAATATAAGTTGACAGCATAATTGATGAAACAGCTGTAGTGAATTGATGACTGGTGGACGGTTGACAAAAAACACGCGGGTGGAGGAAATTGATATACATGACAGAATTGACCCACTAGCATTTAGGCATAATACCAGTCAACTCTCTCTCTCTCTCTCTCTCTCTCTCTCTCTCTCGGCACCACTATAACGATGCCTTATGGACTGAAAACACCTCTCCTCAGAGCGGTCTCTTACGTGACAAAGTTCACTGATTGACGCAGGTGTGACTTGACAATGTACCTCCATACCTGAATGTTTGAATATATAGCCAAGACACAACATCACCCCCACCCCACACCCCACACTCCACCCATACAACACTACTTACAATATATAACACACACCTGAGAGCTGAATTGTTTTACACACACACACACACACCATATCAACTGCTTCTTCAGCTAGCACAACCAGGCAGATTTGAAGACGAATACGGGGAAGAGAGAGGCGGCGTGGAAGATAAAAGAGGCTATAAAACAAACTTTGCAGCTTCTACAATGAAAACTAACATAAAAAATCCATTTGTTTCTCTTATTTCACGCCACTGCTAGGAGGCAACAGATCCTCTCCTCCCTCAATCCCTTCCTCTCTCACCCTTCATTCCCCCCTCTTCCCCTCCCTCTCCCCTCCTTCCTTCAATCCTCCGTCCCCCATTTTCTCTCCCCAATCAGTATGAACATGATGTATTTCTTTGTGTATGAACCTCTGTCCTGTGGCAGGAGAAGGATACCACCCTCAGTGTCAAGACCTGACTGAATTGCTCAATAGGCAAACTGTACTGCAAGCTTTGTGCAAAATTTGTTAAACTAAAAAGCTTCTCCTCTACTTCAATCATTCCCTCCTTCTCCTTTATCCTCCTTTTCCTCTCCCTGCTCTCCTTCAATCCTCCCTCCTCTCAATCCTTCCATCTCTCCTTCAACTCCTTCCTTTCCCTCAATCTCCCCTTCACCTTTCCGCCCCCTACCCCCCTTACATCCACTCCTCCACCCTCCTTTTATCCTTCCTCCCCTCCCCTACACCTCCCCCCTGCCCCCATCTCCAGTCCTTTGAGAACAAAGATATGAATAATAAAGTTGTTAAGAAAATCAATAACAAAGGCGCAGAACAACGGAGAACAAAGATAAGAACGATACAGATAGAACTAAGAATAAGATAAAGGGAAGAACATGGATAAAAAAGAAGAGAAAGTTGAAATTAATATAGGAGAAAGAAGAGAATGAACAAAGAAAAGAAAAGATTGAACAAAGCAAAAGAACAAAATGATCAATGGAAAGAACACAATGAACCAAGAAAGAAGAGAATGAACATATGAGAGAAAGAATTAACAGAGGAATGAAAAAAGAAACAAACAAAAAAGAAGAGACTGAAAAAGGAAAAGAGAATGAACAAATAAAAATAACAGAATGAACAATGGAATGAAAAAATAAATAAAGGAAAGAAAAGAAAGAACAAAGGAAAGAGCAGAATGAACAAAGAAAAAAAAGAGAATAAAAAAAAAAGAAGAGAATAAACAAAGGAAAGAAGAGAATAAACAAAGAAAAGAGAATAAAAAAAGGAAAGAAGAGAATAAACAAAGAAAATAAGAATAAAACAAAGAAAAGAAGAGAATAAACAAAAAAAAGAGAATAAACAAAGAAAAAAGAGAATAAAACAAAGAAAATAAGAGAATAAACGAAGAAAAGAAGAGAATAAACAAAGGAAAGAAGATAATAAAGAAAGGAAATAAGAGAATGAACAAAAGAAAAGAACACATAATATAATGAAAGAACAAATGAAAGAAAGAGAAAACAAAAACAAGTAAACGAACATAAACAGGAGATGAAACAGACAATGTGAACTGAAACTTGAACTATGAAAAAATAAATAAAAACTGAAACAAGAAAAATAAAGGAGACAAAACAAATAAAAAAAATAAACAAATACGAAACTAAACAAAATGAAAACAAAAATAAAACAAAAATAAAATGAAACCAAGAAATTACAAGAAATAGACATGAATGAAACAAAACAAAAAAGGTAAAGATAACAAAGAAACAAGAACACGAAACAAAGCAAACCTGATAAGAAAAAAAAGAAGACAGGATTTAAGACAAACGAAGATGAGGCGAAACAAAGACAATAATATAAAAGGGAGGAATGAGAGGAAGGAAAAGTGGTGAAACAAAGGGAAATAATATATATACACACATACATACATACATACATATACATACATACATAAAACGCACGCACACACAGACAGTCCCACAATACTCACACTAAACACCTCCTTGTCGCCACACCTCACATCTCTCCCCTCCCCCCACACACCCACACACACAAACACACGTAGGCACATGCCACTGTAAAATTTCAAATAATAAACTGCCCTCACTGAACCCTGAAACTACTGAACGCGAAAAGAAATTTGGGGAATTACCGAGGTATTTTGGCAGGGTCAGAAGTTAGTGTGTGTGTGTGTGTGTGTGTGTGTGTTCGAGAGAGAGAGAGAGTCATTGAAGATTAGCCACTAGCATATTTCAGGACCATCGAACTCTACCAATAAGGGGTTAAATTTGGTTAAGTTAGGTTAGGTTAACAATAGGGTAGTCAACCATCAGGTGAAATAAACTAGGGTACCTAATCATCTAGGTGAAATAAACTAGGTATCTAATCTTCAGGTGATATTATAGATTGTAACCTCCCCAGGAACGAGACCACGCCTTCATCCAATCTTCATTACGTGGCTCGCCCAGTATACCAAACCGCTAGCCAGGGCTGTTTATTTCATACCTAAAACCTAAACTGTACTTAAAACTGTGACTTAAACTGTGACTTAAACTGTAACTTAAAACTGTAATCAAATGTGACTTGACTAAAATGTGACCCAAAACTGACTTAAAACTGTACTTAAATTGTAACTTAAAATAGCATTTAATCACCTCGAGTCACAGAAAACGTGGGGGAAAAATTTCAGACGTGAGCGAGGAGAGGGGAGGAGGAAGGAATTTCAAACGTAGCTGGGGAAGAGGAAGGGAATTTCAAACGTAGCTGGGGGGAGGAGGGAATTTCAAACCTAAGCTGGGGAAGAGGAAGGGAATTTAAACGTAAGCTGAAGAGGGAAGGAATTTCAAACGTAAGCTGGGAGGAGAAGGAATTCAAACGTGCTGGGGAAGAGGAAGGAATTTCAAACGTAAGCTGGGGTGGTAGGAGAATTTCAAACGTAAGCTGGGGAGGAGGAAGGAATTTCAAACGTAAGCTGGGGAGAGGAAGGGAATTTCAACGTAAGCTGGGGGAGGAGGAAGGAATTTCAAACGTAAGCTGGGGGAGGAGGAAGGGGAATTTCAAACGTAAGCTGGGGAGGAGGAAGGGCATTTAACGCAAACCGAGGGATTTCTGAACGTGTACGCGAGGGAGGGAGGGAGGAGAATTGACGTAAGATGGGAGGAAGGGGAAGGAGGAATTTCCGACGGGCAGGGATGTGGTGGGGGCGAAGGAGGGAAGGAGGGGAAATTTGACTGTCAACCCTCATTGTAACCTGTGTGTAATGTTGCAGTACTGACTGAGCGGCCTGACAGGTCTGGCGAGCTCACTTAAAGGTCAACTACACTAGTATACAAATCTCGCTCGTGTGTTTTCAAGGTGAACATCGATGGACTGAACACCCAGATGAACACAAGGAATGAAGACTGAACACTCAGATGAACACAAGGAATGAAGACTGAACACTCAGATGAACACAAGGAATGGAGACTGAACACCCAGATGAACACAAGGAATGGAGACTGAACACCCAGATGAACACAAGGAACGGAATGAACACGGTGGTGGTGATGATGACGATAATGATGATGTGCGTATGTATGGTCTTGGTGGCTGACACGAGACAAGAGAAGGAGGAAAAGCCGCCACGAGGACAAAGATGAAGGAGGAAAAAGCCATCACGAGGACAAGAGATGAAGGAGGAAAAAGCCGTCACGAAAATAAGAGATAAAGGAGGAAAAAGCAGTCACGAGGACAAGAGATGAAGGAGGAAAAGCCACGAGGACAACAGGAGGAAACAGCCATCACAAGGACAACAGGAGGAAAAAGCCGTCACGAGAGATGAAGAGGAAGAAATTACTTTTAAATATATTTGTTTATGACCCACAACAGGTGAGCCAAGATGGAGAGAAAATAAAATACTTCGAAACTTTCAGGTTATGAGATGTTAATGGACACAGAGGCAGAAGAGTGGCTGTGAGCAAGTGCTGTTATATGTGGCGGTGAGAGGTGTGGCGGTGAGAGGGGATGTGGCGGTGAGAGGGGGATGTGGCGGTGAGAGGGAGATGTGGCGGTGAGGGAGATGTGGCTGTGAGAGGGAGATGGCGGGAGGGGGAGATGGCGGTGAGAGGGAGATGAGGTGAAAGGGATGTGGCGGTGAGAGGGGGATGGCGGTGAAAGGGGGATGGCGGTGAGAGGGATGGCGGTGAGAGGGGATGTGGCGGTGAGAGGGATGTGGCGGTGAGAGGGTGAGAGGGAGATGTGGCGGGAGGGAGATGTGGCGGTGAGAGGGGATGGCGGTGAGGGGGATGTGGCGGTGAGAGGGGGAGGGCGGTGAGAGGGTGAGGAGATGTGACGGAGGGGAGATGTGACGGTGAGGATGTGGACGGTGAGAGGGTGAGGAGGAGATGTGACGGCGAGAGGGTGAGGAGATGTGGGTGAGAGGGATGAAGAATGGGACAACTCCAGGACGAGGAATTAATCGGATGAGTTGTAAAAATGTGGCAGGAAGGCTGACGGGGAGGCGTCGGGACGGGAGGTGTAGTGGCGGGGAGGTGCTGGGGCGGGGAGGTGTAGTGGCGGGGAGGTGCTGGGGCGGGAGGTGCTGGGGCAGGGAGGTGTTGGGGCGGGGAGGTAGTGGTGGGGGAGGTGTAGTGGGAGGTGCTGGGGCGGAGGTGCTGGGCGGGGAGGTGCTGGGGCGGGGAGGCGTGGAGGTTGGGGGCGGGGAGTGTAGTGGCGGGGAGGTGTCTCCTTAGTCAGCTGGGAGGAGTTGTTGAGAGAAAGAAACCTTACTATGTAAAAAGAAGACGAAGAAGAAGAAGGAGAAAGAGGAAGAAGGAAGAAAGAGGAAGAAGGAAGAAAGAGGAAGAAGAAAAACAACAACGACAAGACGCAAACAAAATAAATCGTCCTGTCCTGGTGATTAATATAGAAAGGAATTATGAGTGTTGGGAAGATGAAGTAGGAGGGGTAGCAGAGGTGCATGGTGGTGGTGGTGGATATTTTGTCTGATTTGGTCTTTCCACTGAGGATGAATCTTGATAAACCTTGGTAGTAAAGTGACAGATCTTCATTTCTGGATCTGGAAAGGAACTAAAAGACCTTGGACCGACTTCAAGAAAATCAATAGGTAATGCTGGAAATTCAAACAACATGAGGAGCCATTTCGTAAAAATAGAAAACGAAACATGTATACAGTCCAAAAAGTATCTATACCATTTTGTGTTAGATAATCACACAACCGACGAAGGATTTTGACAATCGAGGCAACAGGAATCACAGCGTTCATATCGAAATACATGGATCCCCGGTAAAAATACTTGTTTGGCTGGGTGTACAGGTGGTAGCAGGTGAGGCAAGGTAGTGTGTTATTACCCATTTAGTTCATTATAAGCGTGAACACCAAAATAATGAGACGTCGGCTCGGAAGGAAGTTGGTACTTTATATATAAGAACTCATTGTATTGGTGTCATACTATTGAGAATATACAGGATAGACGAGGTGAAACATGAGACGAGACGAAACATGAGACGAGACATGACATACATGAGACGAACAAGAGACGAGATGAGATGAGACGAGACGATAATAACATGAATTGCGTTAAGAAACAATAACGCTGGCTTCCGGAAATAAAGGAAAATATACGAGAATTTGCTCAGATGATAAATGGGCAGAAAAAGTGAGTTTGAGTAGAAAGGAAGAAGTTTTAATGTGAAGAATAAGAGAGACAATGAACTAAGCCACAGAATATATTAGTCTATTGTTAAGTTTGAATTACTCTATCTTCAGACACACTTTCCACACACACACTTTACACACTTCAGACACACATTTTACACAGTTCAGACACACTTACACAGCTCAGACACACTTTACACAGCTCAGCCACACTTTGCACAGCTCAGCCACACTTTGCACACTTCAGATACACTTTACACAGCTCACACACACCCTTTGCACAGCTAGACACTCTTCCCACACAGTTCAGGACCCGGAAGGTGACTACAAAAACAAGGAGGTGATGGGAAGGAAGAGGAAATTAGGACGTCGAGGCTGTTATGTGATGTCACCCAACGGGGGGGGAGAGAGAGAGAGAGAGAGAGAGAGAGAGAGAGAGAGAGAGAGAGAGAGAGAGAGAGAGAGAGAGAGAGAGAGAGAGAGAGAGAGAGAGAGAGAGAGAGAGAGAGAGAGAGAGAGAGAGAGAGAGAGAGAGAGAGAGAGAGAGAGAGAGAGAGAGAGAGAGAGAGAGAGGAGAGAGAGAGGAGAGAGAGAGAGAGAGAGAGAGAGAGAGAGAGAGGAGAGAGAGAGAGAGAGAGAGAGAGAGAGAGAGAGAGAGAGAGAGAGAGAGAGAGAGAGAGAGAGAGAGAGAGAGAGAGAGAGAGAGAGAGAGAGAGAGAGAGAGAGAGAGAGAGAGAGAGAGAGAGAGAGAGAGAGAGAGAGAGAGAGAGAGAGAGAGAGAGAGAGAGAGAGAGAGAGAGAGAGAGAGAGAGAGAGAGAGAGAGAGAGAGAGAGGCGACCATGTGAGTTTGTTGAATGAGGTCAGTGAAGGTGTAGGGATGTGGGTGAGGATGGAGGTGTGAGGGATGGGTGAGGATGGAGGTGTGTAGGGATGTGTGAGGATGGAGGTGTGTAGGGATGTGGGAGGATGGAGGTGTGTAGGGATGTGGTGAGGATGGAGGTGAGGATGTGTGAGGATGGAGGTGTGTAGGATGTGGTGAGGATGGAGGTGTGTAGGGATGTGGGGAGGATGGAGTGTAGGGATGTGGTGAGGATGGAGGTGTGTAGGATGTGGGTGAGGATGGAGGTGTGTAGGGATGTGGTGAGGATGATGTAGGGATATGGTGAGGATGGAGGTGTAGGGTTAGGTTAGGTTATCGTTAGGGTGTTGAATCATCATGAAATAAGCTGGCTAACCTTCCTTCCATCTCATCTGTCCTGATATTAACCTAACCTAATTTAACCTGATCAAACCAAACTTAACAGGTCCAAACCTAACTTAACCTGACCTAACTAGACCTAACCAAACCTAACTTAACCTGACTAAACCTAACTTAACCTGACCAAACCTAACTTAACCTGACCAAACCTAACTTAATCTGACCTAATCTAACTAGACCTGACCAAACCTAATTTAACCTGACCAAACCTAACTTAACCTGACCTGACCTGACCTAACTAGACCTGACCAAACCCAACAAAACCTAAGCTAATTTGACCTGACCTTACCTAACCTGACCTAACCTGATCTCACATAACTAGACCTGACCAAACCTAACTTAACCTGACCTCACCTAACTAGACCTGACCTGACCATACTTCACCTGACCTGGCCTAACTCAATTGGAACTTAACCTATCTCAATACTCACTGCCTGGAATTCTCTTACTCAAACATTTGAACTTTTGGGTCATAAATTTCTCTCCACCAAACACACACATTACTCGTCTCTCTCTCTCTCTCTCTCTCTCTCTCTCTCTCTCTCTCTCTCTCTCTGTTACCTTCTCCCTTCCCCCCTCTCTGCCACCTTCCCTCCCTCCTTCCCACCTTCCCTCCCTCCCTCCTTCCCTCCCTCCCTCCTTCCCTCCCTCCTTCCTTCCCTCCACTAGCACACCCACAACTCATGTAATCTGGGTCGCTACCTCCTAACAATGTTAACTTGTCACACAATAGGTTCAAACTATGTAAGAATATAAGGAGGGAGAGAAGGTGAGAGGATAGGGAGAGAAGGTGAGAGGATGGGGAGAGAAGGTGAGAGGATGGGGAGAGAAGGTGAGAGGATGGGGAGAGAACGTGAGAGGATAGGGAGAGGAGGTGAAGGATGAGAGGTGGGGAGGTGAGGAAGGATGGGGAGAGAGTGAGAGGACTCAGGGAGAGAGGGTGAAATGAGGAGGGGTGGGGAGTGGGGAGGAGGAGTAAAGGGAGGGGGAGGGATGGGAGAAATAGAGGGGAGGAGATAAAAGAACAAGAAGAGAGGAAGGGGCATCATGGAAGGGATAAAGGGGTAGCCCTGTCTGGGTGGGGGCATGGTGAGAGGGAAGAGAGAGAGAGGTGGTCATCTCTTGAGTGGTGTGAGTGTGTCTGGGGACCTCCACCATGCAAACCTCTCTCTCACTCACTCACTCTCTCTCCACACCCTCCCGTCCTCGTCCTATCCACACCTGTCTCTCCCTGTCTTACCACACTGTCTCTCCTGTCTTATCCCTGTCCATCGTGATCTTTTACACTGTCCTACTCCTGTCTTACCCACACTGTCTCTCCCCTCTCCTGTCTTATCACACTGTCTCTCCTGTCTTACCCACTGTCTCTCCCTGTCTTACCCCACACACTGTCTCTTGTCTTACCCCACTATCTCTCTCCCTGTCTTGCCACACTGTCTCTCCCTGTCTTACCCACACTGTCTCTCCCTGTCTTACCCACACTGTCTCTCCCTGTCTTACCCACACTGTCTCTCCCTCTCTTCCCCACACTGCCCCTCCCTCTTGCCCACTCCCAAAGCGGTACTGCCGACTACACGAAGCCACTAATAAGACTATCGAGTATAAGGGATTCGATATTCCCTATTAGTTCAAATAGGATCAGAAACTCATGGGTAAAATAGGTTATGAAAATTGAACGCGTTGTGATGCACCAGAGACACACGAGGGAGTATCTTTCTGTTCCAGCTTCTTGGTATTGATGCCCTGCGAGGGAATGTGACCGGCACTGTTCGCACTCCTCTTGTTTCCGTGTTCAAAGAGTGCCACAATTTGTAGTTCTTTGTAGAATATAAATATACGGGTGTGTGTGTGTGTGTGTGTGTGTGTGTGTGTGTGTGTGTGTGTGTGTGCGTGTGCGTGTGCGTGTGTGTGTGTGTGTTTTAGCTTTGGAGAAAAAAACAAAACCGTGGAAATGAAAACGGGTTCCAAAAAACAGAGTGGCATTGTCGACAGAAGGCAGTAAACATTAAGCCTTCGGTACACAAGGAAACCACAAGATTAGACCGCCTCTTACCTTCCTAACTGTAACGCTCATTACAGAGGTGGCCGAGCAGCTCCAGGTAGTGACCAGTGTTGGGAGACCAGTGTTACATCCACTCGGTCACAGCGGTTTGTCCGACATTTTTCCCCCCGGAGTTAATTGTTAGTTTGAGCCAACCACGTCAGGTGCTACACGTGTTGAGAGTAGATACACGTGGCAAAGTTCATCTGACTTATTCACTTACGGTAAAATCATCTAAAGTAGGTGGGTAGGGGGGGGGGTCAGTGAAGAAAGAGAACATTCACATTTGTCTCGGCCTAAGATCATCCCAGCCCACTTGTCTCAGATTCCAATTGGTTTACTACAATAACTAGACAACACGGTGGAGGAGCATCAAGCGATTTCGCCCTGTCTGTGGTCAGTAATGTCAGGACCACGTGATAGACGCACTGGGATGAAGTATTTTATTTTTTAGTCAGGAACAAGAGTGAGCAGTTTGTTGACTGGATTGTCAATACTGACGGCCGGTGGCGAGACTACTGATGAAGCTGAAATTGATCATGATAAACACGTATGATGGAGGTAGTGCTACACGCCGACGACCTTGGTGATACTGATATTAATAGCATGTGAATGAAGAAGTTATGAAACATCACATGAACAGGACGGAAGATGGCCATTAAACAGTGGTGATTATAGGTTGGTCCATCTTATACAACCATTACGAGTCTTATACAATCAATAGGAGTCTTAAGCTATTATAGCGAGTCTTATACTATGATAGCGAGTCTTATACTATGATAGCGAGTGTGTATGAGACTAGCAGTGTACACGGTGCCAGTAGGTTGAAGAGGAGGAGCCACTGACTCACCAAACGAGCCAGACAATTATGAGGCAGGACAGGAGCCACATACAGTAGGTCTGGCGTCACGTATCACACACAGGGATAAATCTTCCCTTTGTCAGGATATTTGAGAGCCAGTTGGGGTTATTAAGAGAGAGAGAGAGTGTAGGTAATATGTGAATGAGTTATCGGGTGTTTCTTATTCATCAATTACAGTGGTTTGTATTCATGATTACACACACACACACACACACACACACACACACACACACACACACTGACGTAACGCTCCATGAGGATATCCCACATGCGCCTACCTACTCCTCCCTTCTCCCTCATCGCCTTCCCTCCTTCTCCACCATCTCCTCACCCTGTAAATTCCTCCTTTCCTCTCCTAATTCTCCTTTACCAGACCCTCCCTCTAATCCCTCATCCTTCCTCCTGTTCCCCCTTATTCTGGATCTACTCCCTCCTATCTCCTCAAACTATGTCCTCACCCTCCCTCCTGTTTTTCCCTCATAACCACTCACCTTCCTTCCCTCCTCTCTGCTCTTCCCCTCATTATATCTGTCTCCCTCCTCCACTCTACCCCCCCTCACATTCTCCCTTACTGTCTTCCCTCCCTCATAACCTCCTCACCCTCTCCTTCACTATACTCCCTCACTGTCTTCCTCCTCATAACCATAACCTCCCCCACCCTGACTACACCATCCCCAAGCTCCTATACCAGTACATTAAGCCACCATCTATAATACCGTCACACAGAGCGTTGCCCCTACCTGTACTAAAGCACTCTCTCTCTCTCTCTCCTCTCTCTCTCTCTCTCTCTCTCTCTCTCTCTCTCTCTCTCTCTCCTCTCTACTTCTTTGTTCACCTTAATAGCTTCGTGTGTGTGAGAGGAAACATTTACAGTGTGTACAGTAGAGTCTCAGTGCATTTCGGTCGTCTGTGTCGTGGTGCCAGTAAGTGTCGTGTAATGCCAGTGGGGTGTCGTAAAGTGCCAGTAAGTGTCGTATAGTGCCAGTAAGTAGTATGTGCTTGTAAGCGTCGTATAGTGCCAGTAATTATTCGTATAGTGCCAGTGAGTGTCGTACAGTGCGATGTAAGACATCGTCACATCCTCTTTAGTGGTGTACGTCCTTCAAGCTACCAATGACCTGTGGTAGTGGTGGTGATGGATGGTTAGTAGTGGTGAGGAAAGGTGGTTGTATTGGTGGTGGTGGTGGTGAGAGGCGGTTTGGAGATGATGGTGGTAGTAGTAGTGGTGGTGGTTGGTAATTGCTTGTGCTGGTGGAAGATGGTTGTGTGGTGAGTGGTAGTGGTGGAAGGTGGTTGGTACTGGTGGAAGGTGGTAGTAGTAGTGGAAGTGATTATTGTATTGTTGTAGTTGGTGAATTTCTCACTTTCCTCCTGTGTCACTCCCATTCACCCCCTCCTCCTCCTTCTCCCTCACCATAACCACATTTTTCGACTCTCTTTCCCCACCTCACACCCCGTCCTCTTGCCTCTCACCTCTCTCTCCCACTTCCCTCCGTGCCTCTCTATCCCTCCTCCCTCCTTGTCACCTCCCCTACCTCCTCACCCCTTCTTCACCTCCCAGTCCCCCTCCCCACCTCCTTGTCCCCCCCTCTTCACCTCCCTCCCTCCCCACCTACATCTTCCCCTCCCCTGACCACCCCCTCCACCTTTTACCCCGGTCACTGCACTCCTGAAGATCCAAGGCCAACGCGGTGTTCTCTTTACCGAGTACTACTACGGCTGTCTGTCTGTCTGTCTGTCTCTGTCTCTCTGTGTGTCATTCTGTCTGTTTGTGTCTTAATGTGTCTGTCTCTGTGTGTTATTCTGTCTATTCCTGTGTGTCTGTCTGTCTGAATGTCTCTTTTGTGTCAGTCTGTCTGTTTCTTTCTGCGTCAGTCTGTCTGTCTCTTTTGTTTCTGTCTGTATGTATTTCTCTCCTCCTTCCCCATTCCTTTAATTTCCGCAGCGGGAGGAGGAAACAAGCCGAGGAAGAAATGCGAGGAGAAAACATTATTACCAGGCCCATTAAAACTTTTTATTTCCCCATCGTCAAAAAAAAGGATCGACCTCAAGTTCACACCCACACCTAATATCCACGCGAATCGTGTTCAATTGTTACCGATTCAATACGCGGTCACCACCAGCTACGCCCCTACGCCAACACGGAGCCTGGGGACTATTTATCCTACAGTGAACAAACAAGAACATCTCACTAATGTTCACTGGTATATTACTAAAAAAAAGTAATAATTTTGAAACTTTGTGCATTAGAAAAAAAAATGATTCATATCTTTCATTTCCTGTTTAACTTCTTTCGTAGTATCTTACCTCTATTTTAAATTTGCACTTTCTCGCTGTTTACTTTTCAGCTGCAACACAACAAACACGACACAAACACCGTAATAACACAGCTGCAACACAACAAACACCGTAATAACACAGCAGCAACACAACAAACGACATAAACACCGTAATAACACAGCTGCAACACAACAAACACCGTAATAACACAGCTGCAACACAGCAAACACGTATAAACACCGTAATAACATAGTGCAACACAACAAACACCGTAATAACACAGCGCAACACAACAAACGACATAAACACCGTAATAACATAGCTGCAACTTCAAAACCGTAATAACACAATACCTTAACAAACACGACAAACACCATAATAACACAGCTGCAACACAACAAACACCGTAATAACACAGCAACACAACAAACACGACACAATCACGTAATAACACAGCAGCAACACAACAAACACCGTAATAACTCAGGAAGCGCCGTAGATAACATACACTTAGCCACCAACAATAATTTTTACACTTTAATTAATTACCAGATTAATTATAAACTGATTAAAAATCTATATACTTTTCAATTCTTATCATAAACTGAAGGAACTTGAAACTTTACCACTGACTGACTGACTGATGAGGAGGAGGAGAAGATACCTCAGTGCGCATCAGTAACCAGTATGACAAGACAAGACGAGTAACGGTATCCTCATAATGTAACACTTTTATCACTAAACCCTTGACCCAAAGAACTCCAAGATATATATATATTATATTATATCTTAGTTTTGTCTCACTGATTACTCCTCAACACCACCACCACTGTGCACCACCACACACTCTCCCTCACCACACTTTCACACCACCACCACACACTCTCTCCACCACCACTACCACCAACACTCTCCTACTACCACCACCTCTCCTCCATCCACACCACCTCTCCCTCTACCACCACCACCACCACACTCCACACATTTACCACACCACACACCTCTCCACACACACTTCAGCTACCACCACACACTCTCTGCACACACCACCACCTTACACACTCTCCCTACCACACCACTTTTTTCACCACCACACACTCTCCTTTTCTCCCCTCACCTCCTACCACCACCACATTCCCCACCACCACACTCTCTACACCACCCACCTCACCTACCCACACCTCCTCCTACACCACCACCACCTCCTACCCACACCACTTGTTCACCATCACACCTCCCCTCTCCCTCCCCACCACACACTCTAAACACACCACCACACATCCCTCCCACCCACCCCTTTTTTTACCACTACCTCCCTACACACACCACACACTCCCTACACCACCACCATCCCCTACCCACCACCTCTCCCTCCCACACCACCACCACTCTACACACCCACCTCCCCACCACCTCTCCTACTCTCCCTACTCTCTCCCCACACTCTCCTACCACACCCACACACTCCCTCCCCACCACCTCTCCTAAACACCACCACCTCTCCTCCACACCACCACCACCCCTCCCCCCACACCACCACACAGCCTCTCCCTGCACACCACCACCACTCTCCTACACACCACACCCTCCCTCCCACCACCACCACACACCACCACACCTCACTCCACCACCACACACCTCCCTCCCCACCACCACACACTCTCTCCCACACACACCACACACTCCCTACACACACCACACTCCCACCCACACCACCACTCTCCATCCACACACTCTCCCCTCTCCTCCCCACTCCCTGACACACCACACACTCCTCCCCCCCACACTCCCTCCCACCACCTCCCTCCCACACCACCACCCACTCTCCTCCTCCCACACACCACCACCACCACACATCCCTCCCACACCACCACCACCACACACACTCCCTCCCACACCACCACCACACCTCTCCTCCCCACCACCACCCACACACTCACCCCACACACTCTCCCTAACCCACCACACTCCCTACACACACCCCACACACTCTCCCTACACACACCCACCTCCCTCCACACCACCACCTCCCTCCCCACCACTCTCCCCTACACACACCTCCCTCCCCACACCCACCACCTCCCTCCCACACCACCACCACACTCCCTCCCACCCACCACCACCACCCCTCCCCAACACACACTCTCTCGCTCACCACACACTCCCCTCTCCACACCACCCACACTCCCTACACACACCTCTCCCCTACACACACCACACCTCCCTCCCACACCACCACCACACACCACACCTCCCAAACACACACCACACTCTCCCTACACACACCCTCCCTCCCTCCACCACCACCACACACCACACCTCCTACACACACCACCTCTACCACACACACACCTCCCTCCCACCCACCCACCACACTCCCAACACCACACCTCCCTCCCCACACCACCACCACTCCCCACACACACCCCACCTCCCTCCCCACCCCCCTCTCCCTACACACCACCCCCTCCCTCCCACCACCACCACACACCTCCCCCCCACACACCTCTACACACACCACCACCACACCCCTACCACACCACCACCTCCCACACACACCACCACCACTCCCCTCCACACCACCCCACCACCTCTACTACACCACCACTCCCCTACACACACCACCACACACTCCCTCCCCACACCACCACCACACACCTCCGACACACCACCACCACACTCTCCCTCACCTACCACCACGATCTCCTACACACCACCACACACCTCCCTCCCACACCACCACCACTCTCCTACACACCACCACACACTCCCTCCACACCACACTCACCTACACACCACCACACTCACCCACACACCACCACCACCACACACCTCCCTCCCACACCACCACCACACTCTCTACACACACCACCACACTCACCCACACACCACACCACCACACTCCAAAACACACCACACACACTCTCCTACACACACACCCCACTCCCTCCCACACCACCACCACCACCTGCCTCCCTCCCTCCCACACCACCACCACACCTCCTCCCCCACCACCACCACCACACACCACACACTCACCCTAAACACACACCTCCTACACACCACACACTCCCTCCCACACCACCACCACCACACTCCCCACACCACCACCACCACCACACACTCTAAACACACCACACACTCTCTCCACCACACACTCCCTCCACACCACCACCACCACCACACCACCTCCTAAACACACCACCCTCCTCCTCCCACACCACCTCCCTCCACACCACCACCCACACACCACACACCTCCCTAAACACACACACACTCCCACACACACCACACCTCCCTCCACCACCACCACCACACACCACACTCCTAAAACACACCACACACTCTCTACACACACCACACACACTCCCACCCACACACCCCACACCCAAAACACACTACCACTACCACCACACACCACACACCTCCTAAACACACCACACACCTCCTACACACACCACACACTCCCTCCCACCCACCACCACCACACACCACACACCTCCCTAAACACACCACACACTCTCCTACACACACCACCTCCCTCCCCACTCACCACCACACACACACACTCCTAAACACACCACACACTCTCCTAAACACACCACACCCCCTCCCACACCACCACCACACACACCTCCAAACACACACCACCACCACCACACACCTCCTACACACACCACACTCTCCCACACACACCACACACTCCCTCCCACTCCCACCACCACACACCACACACACTCCAAACACACCCACCCCTCCACACCACACACTCCTCCCACACCACACACCACCACCACACACACTCCCTACACACCACACACTCTCCCACACACCACACACCTCCTCCCACACCACCACCACCACACACTCCTCCCACACACTCTCCTACACACACACTCCCTCCTCACCCACCACCACACACACACCCAGCTGCTGTACATTATATGGCTGGGATCAGTGTTATGTGGTGGTCCTCTCCGCTGTTATTGTGTGATCATCAACTTAATGTGATTATGGTATGGCTCCCTGCATCTGCTCCCACCCTTTATAACACAAAGAAACGTGTTGCATACGTACTACGTATGCTCACATACATACATATATACATACATACATACATATATACAATATACATGCATGCATGCATGCATGCATGCACTTATACATATATCACCCGTACACACACACACACAAAATCAATACCCCGTTGACCTTCAGACAAGGATTAATAATAAATAGAGAAACATCCAGAACCTAAAACGTATCCTCGCCCACACCGTGAATAACTATAACACACACAACACTTTGGTACAGTCTCTCTTTCTCTCTCTCTCTCTCTCTCTCTCTACAGGACGACGACAAACAAAACTATTTCTCTCACCATTCACTTGCATCCTTCACTGATATTTCGAACTATGTGTGTGTGTGTGTGTGTGTGTGTGTGTGTGGAAGGGCGGGCGGTGGTTCCTAATGTCACGCCAAATAAAATCCGGATGCAGGAACGAAGAGAAAACGACGTGTAAAATCCAATTATGAGGATAGACTTAAGAAACTGAACGACACTTAAATTTAAAACCTAACCCCTGATTCTCCCACGGCCCTTCCTATACACCCTCTGACTGACAGGGAAGGAAGGGCGACTGGCAAGGGGAGGGAAAGTAGGGGTGGTAAGGAGAATGGAGGGAGGGCCGGCTGGGGGAAGGAAGGAGGGGCAACGAGGAAGGAAAGGAAGAGGAGGCTGGCAGCGACAGAGGGAGGGAAAAAGAGAGGGAGGGAGAGGGAGGGAGGAGGGAGGGAGGAGGAGGGAGGGCTGGCAGGAGACGTGGGAGAATTCTGATAACTTTAATCTGGATCACCAAGCATGTCTAACATACCGGATCCCTGGCCGAAGAAAATAATAATAATAATAATAATAATAATAATAATAATAATAACAATATTGCAATAAATAATAATAATAAAACTGTCTAGGTCACATGTAATACCAGCCTAACCTACTACTGTATAAAAGCATAAGCCACACAGTTTATGGTACGATTAAGATAAACCACATAGGATATAGAGGAATATTCGTCTTTATTATCTGGCTGGACTTTATAAGCGGTAATACAAACTCTAGGCATCCACACACACACACACACACACACACCAGTCGTTTAAAGTACAACAATCCTCTCACACACAAAGGCCAAACGTCCTGTTTTACCTGACCTGCACCTTGACCTTTGACCCAAGCACGAGTATAATCAATAAATCTCTCTGAGACCTGAAGGCAACAGGTCGGTGAGTTCATAGGTAAGAGATCTGGATATATATAATTAAGTGAATAAATAAGTGAATATATAACTATTAAATAAGTGAATGCGGAACTAATCTAATGAATAAACTAGTGATTATATAACTACTTGTTAAATAAGTGGTATATTTAATTAAATACATAAAATATATAACTACTCAAATGAATCACTCAATAGCAAGTAAACAAAGAGCCAGATTAAACCAAACAGGAAATTCTCACCACCAAAACAACACAAAAATTTGTAAACAATAAACACACAAAGGGGAAATGAAAACTCAAACTCGATAAATTGCTATCAATTAATTTAAAAATAAAGGTTGCTTAATATAGAACCATTTACGATTGGTGACGTCAAAGTGGCGAGCACAACAAAGTGGTCGGGAGGCGCTCTTCTGACTGTCACCACCACTCCTACCTCCTTGTCCTCTCCTCTCCTCTCTCGGTAATACCTTCGTTCACAATCACCTACTGTACGTCATTTCTGGCTAAGTTACTGATTCTCCTTAATTTTGGGATTATTTGAGATGTTAACACAGATGGGTAGTGAAAGGTTTGATCATATTATATAGATATGTTTCCGAGTTAATTGTGACTCGTTACTCTGACGAAACAATTTGTTGAATTATTGTTGATGGAAACGTTGGAATACTGGTCGGTGTGTTCATTTAAAGTCTTGTTGGCAATAATATGATAGTTTAAAGCTCAGTTAATTATGGGAACATGGGGCGAGCTCGAACCGGACCAACAGTAACACTACAGGACACCCACACAGTGATGCCAAGGCATAAAGTAAATGAATGTCTCGTTTACCATGACCGTCCATGAGCCATTAAGGTGACTGAGAGACCTGGGCGACAATCTTCGTGGGTATGTTAGATTCCTCACCTGAAAAGAAAAAAAAGAAAAAATATTAATTTTCGTACTGGGAGTTGAGGCACTACACGCCCGCTGTACACATAAATGTCTTTCAAGTAACGTTCAAATATGTATTTCATTATTTATTAATTTAGACATGAAACTTTTGGGATGTGCTCTGAGGATGGAGTAAGTCATATTTCTAAGTCGAAATGTACTACTGTAGACCACACCCTGTGTACTCACCGTACTTACAAAACAGTGTTTAAAAATCCCTCTTGCCTCTGGCAAGTGTCAACGTCGACAACTCTTTCAAGGACTTTACACATACAGGATGTGAGTGAAATTGGCCTCAAGTTTGGAGTTAGCTTTAGGGTTGGTACTATAATGTATTGTCTAATGGTAGACCCTGCTGCTACATGGCATCAAAATATTTTTAGCAAGTCCCAGGTTGCTGATCTGACTTTCTGCCTCATTTGCACACAATTGGAGGGTCTCAATTGTTTCTCTTACTTAGACAACACAACATACATATATTGTTTCTTACTATTGATCTGTTTTTTAATATTTGTATTTATTTATGGTCCTTTTTACCTGTAGCAATAATATTATTACTACTACTATTATCATTATCAATAATAATATATTACTATTATTATTACTTAATTCTTTTTATTAATTTTCTTAATTTATATATTTTCACCCCAGGCCCTGATGTGGGTCATTGACCTGTGCTCTTATGGGATAATCCAATAAAAATGACTAATCATCAGCAAGGCTCACTCACCGGGTAGCACTGTGGTGATACACAACTCCTAGCTTGTAGTGACGTCAAAACTCCCATAATCCTTTTGAGCGGTCCACTATCTTGTAGGTATAGACGCGTTGCAACAGGTGTGCAGTGCGCAATACAAGAGGTGTGCGGCCACACCGATACAGAGAGGGTGCCCGGCCTGCAGCTACGGAGATGCGCGGCCTGGCGCTACGAGAGGAGTCGCGGCCGCAACGCTACGAGAGAGGTGCGCGGCCGCAACGCTAAGAGGTGCGCGGCCGCAACGCTACGGAAGGTGAAGCGCCGTCTGAAGAGGTGCGGCGGCGCCACACGAGAGGGTCTGGCTGGCGGCTACGAAGGTCGCGGCATCGCTCTGCAGAGAGGTCGGCGGCACGCCAGCGCTACGAGAGAAGGTGCAGCGACGCCTACGAGAGTGGCGCGCCCAACGCTACGAGGTTGGAGGCGCGCGGCTACGAAGAGAGGCGGCGGCCTTACGCCTACGAGAGGTGCGCGGCCTCGCAGTCACCATCAAGGCAGACAGTCACCATCAAGGCAGACAGTCACCATCAAGGCGGACAGTCACCATCAAGGCAGACAGTCACCATCAAGGCAGGCAGTCACCATCAAGGCAGGCAGTCACCATCAAGGCAGGCAGTCACCATCAAGGCAGGCAGTCACCATCAGGCAGACAGTCACCATCAAGGCAGACAGTCACCATCAAGGCAGGCAGTCACCATCAAGGCAGGCAGTCACCATAAGGCAGACAGTCACCATCAAGGCAGACAGTCACCATCAAGGCAGACAGTCACCATCAAGGCAGACAGTCACCATCAAGGCAGACAGTCACCATCAGGCAGACAGTCACCATCAAGGCAGACAGTCACCATCAAGGCAGACAGTCACCATCAAGGCAGACAGTCACCATCAAGGCAGACAGTCACCATCAAGGCAGACAGTCACCATCAAGGCAGACAGTCACCATCAAGGCAGGCAGTCACCATCAAGGCAGGCAGTCACCATCAAGGCAGGCAGTCACCATCAAGGCAGGCAGTCACCATCAAGGCAGGCAGTCACCATCAAGGCAGGCAGTCACCATCAAGGCAGGCAGTCACCATGCGGGCGAGTCACCATCAAGGCAGGCAGTCACCATCAAGGCAGGCAGTCACCATCAAGGCAGGCAGTCACCATCAAGGCAGGCAGTCACCATCAAGGCAGGCAGTCACCATCAAGGCAGGCAGTCACCATCAAGGCAGGCAGTCACCATCAAGGCAGGCAGTCACCATCAGGCAGGCAGTCACCATCAAGGCAGACAGTCACCATCAAGGCAGACAGTCACCATCAAGGCAGACAGTCACCATCAAGGCAGACAGTCACCATCAAGGCAGACAGTCACCATCAAGGCAGACAGTCACCATCAAGGCAGGCAGTCACCATCAAGGCAGGCAGTCACCATCAAGGCAGGCAGTCACCATCAAGGCAGGCAGTCACCATCAAGGCAGACAGTCACCATCAAGGCAGACAGTCACCATCAAGGCAGACAGTCACCATCAAGGCAGGCAGTCACCATCAAGGCAGGCAGTCACCATCAAGGCAGGCAGTCACCATCAAGGCAGGCAGTCACCATCAAGGCAGACAGTCACCATCAAGGCAGACAGTCACCATCAGGCAGACAGTCACCATCAAGGCGTCCCATCAAGGCAGGCAGTAGTCACCATCAAGGCAGACAGTCACCATCAAGGCAGACAGTCACCATCAAGGCAGACAGTCACCATCAAGGCAGACAGTCACCATCAAGGCAGACAGTCACCATCAAGGCAGACAGTCACCATCAAGGCAGACAGTCACCATCAAGGCAGACAGTCACCATCAAGGCGACAGTCACCATCAAGGCGAAGTCACCATCAAGGCAGGCAGTCACCATCAAGGCAGGCAGTCACCATCAAGGCGACAGTCACCATCAAGGCAGGCAGTCACCATCAAGGCAGGCAGTCACCATCAAGGCAGGCAGTCACCATCAAGGCAGGCAGTCACCATCAAGGCAGGCAGTCACCATCAAGGCAGGCAGTCACCATCAAGGCAGGCAGTCACCATCAAGGCAGGCAGTCACCATCAAGGCAGGCAGTCACCATCAAGGCAGGCAGTCACCATCAAGGCAGGCAGTCACCATCAAGGCAGGCAGTCACCATCAAGGCAGACAGTCACCATCAAGGCAGACAGTCACCATCAAGGCAGACAGTCACCATCAAGGCAGACAGTCACCATCAAGGCAGAGTCACCATCAGGCAGACAGTCACCATCAAGGCAGACAGTCACCATCAAGGCAGACAGTCACCATCAAGGCAGGCAGTCACCATCAAGGCAGGCAGTCACCATCAAGGCAGGCAGTCACCATCAAGGCAGGCAGTCCCATCAAGGCAGACAGTCACCATCAAGGCAGACAGTCACCATCAAGGCAGACAGACATAGCAGCAGTCACCATCAAGGCAGGGTCACCATCAAGCCAGACAGTCACCATCAAGGCAGACAGTCACCATCAAGGCGACAGTCACCATCAAGGCAGACAGTCACCATCAAGGCAGGCAGTCACCATCAAGGCAGACAGTCACCATCAAGGCAACGGGCAGACAGTCACCATCAAGGCAGCAGTCCATCAAGGCAGCAGTCACCATCGGCAGACAGTCACCATCAAGGCAGGCAGTCACCATCAAGGCAGGCGGTCACCATCAAGGCAGGCAGTCACCATCAAGGCAGACAGTCTACAGTGGTAAGAGGAAGTCGAGCTATTACGATAACAGGATCAAATGACCAAAAGCCGATTTATGTGTGGTGATACGTCAATAGATCTGGCAGGAAGGAAGGAAGGAAGGAAGGAAATGAACGCAGAGGAAGGAAGGAAGGAAGGAAGGAAGGAAGGAAGGGAGGGAGGAATGCAAGGAAGGGAGAGTGAATGCAAGGATGGAAAAATATGGAAGGAAGGAAGGGAATGAATGGAAGGGTGGACAGATGGATGGGAGGAAGGAAGGAAGGACGGGGAGGGAATGCAAGGAAGGAAGGATGAAATAAAAGATGTAAGAAGATAGAAGGAAGGCAGCGAATTTTACCAACTAAATTTAATCTCTCTCTCTCTCTCTCTCTGTGTGTGACCAAACACAGAAGGCAGCGTCCCCAGCCTCTGATAAGTGAGCCACGAGTTGAATTCAAAACACGAGACCTTCCCCTACCCCGCCGGCACCATATATCTATCGCCAGCACGAGCCTTCAACAGCGCCTGGCATTTCCTCCAATACCCAAAGAAGAGAAGTTTATGCTTTCCTGCCCTTTCCACCCCTACATGGTTATATTTACACTTAACGCCAGACGATATCAAAGGCGACTATATCTCTAGCCTGAGGTTGCCACTTTGGAAAGTTACGCCAGACGGACGTTCGCCTCCGGCCTTTTGTACAGCCGTGGCACTCTTTACGAAATGCCTTCTTCAGCAGGCAGTGCAATCGATACAGAGCACACGGCCCATTTCACTCTCCCACCCAAACACAACCACGCTTCCACCATGCCCACCATCCTCCTCACTCACTCCTCCTTCCCTCTATGAAACGTAACTCTACCTCCACCACACCTCCATGTCTTCACAATCTCCACAGAACCTCCCTCCCACAACCTCCATCCCTTCCACACCTCCACCACACCTCCCTCCCACAACCTCCACCACACCTCCCTCCCACCTCCCCCTCCCCACCTCCATCTCATCCAACCTCCCTCCCACAACCTCCACCACACCTCCCTCCCACAACCTCCACCACCTCCCTCCACAACCTTCACGCTGCAGGAAAACAGAAAAACAGGAAGTCGTCTTGCATGTATCTGTCCTGTGACGAGGCACCGGGTGCGAGTCTCACCACCAGGTCCTCACCACCCAGGACCTGCAACCAAGGTCCTCGCCCACCCCCAGGTCCTCCCCCCAGGTCTTCCCCACCCCCAGGACCTCGCCCACCCCAGGTCCTCGCCCACCTCCAGGCCCTCACCCACCCCAGGTCTTAGACCACCATCGGGTCCTTGCCCACCACTAGTAATACCAGTTAAGTGACACTATAAGAGCCAGGTCATCTAGTAGTACCAGTTAAGTGACACTATAAGACCAGGTCATCTAGCAGTACCAGTTAAGTGACACTATAAGAGCCAGGTCATCTAGTAGTACCAGTTAAGTGACACTATAAGAGCCAGGTCATCTAGTAGTACCAGTTAAGTGACACTACAAGAGCCAGGTCATCTAACAGTACCAGTTAAGTGACACTATAAGAGCCAGGTCATCTAGTAGTACCAGTTAAGTGACACTATAAGAGCCAGGTCATCTAGTAATACCAGTTAAGTGACACTATAAGAGCCAGGTCATCTAGCAGCCAGTTAAGTGACACTATAAGAGCCAGATATCTAACAGTACCAGTTAAGTGACACTATAAGAGCCAGGTCATCTAGTAGTACCAGTTAAGTGACACTATAAGAGCCGGTCATCTAGTAGTACCAATTAAGTGACACTATAGAGCCAGGTCATCTAACAGTACCAGTTAAGTGACACTATAGAGCCAGGTCATCTAGTAGTACCAGTTAAGTGACACTATAAGAGCCAGGTCATCTAGTAATACCAGTTAAGTGACACTATAAGAGCCAGGTCATCTAACGAGTACCAGTTAAGTGACACTATAAGGCAGGTCATCTAGTAGTACCGTTAAGTGACACTATAAGAGCCAGGTCATCTAGTAGTACCAGAAACGTGACACTATAAGAGCCAGGTCATCTAGTAGTCAACCAGTAACAAGCTCAGCCACCTTGCAGTACGGTGAGGTGATCAATAACCCCTCCTCCCCTCCCCATGTTGCAGGGTGTGGGGAAGCGAGTGTCCTGTTGTATCCTGCACCAAACTACCCAGAACCTGCTATTGTATCCTGCACCAAACTACCCAAGGACCTGCTATTGTATCCTGCACCAAACTACCCAAGGACCTGTTATTGTATCCTGCATCAAACTACCCAAGGACCTGTTATTGTATCCTGCATCAAACTACCCAAGGAACTGTAATCACCAAGACTAATAACCATAAATATTTCCTATAACCAATAGCACACAACTTGAGGTCTTCAGTAATGTTTACATAAATGCGCTCTCTCTCTCCATGCGACGATCGCGAAAAAATAAATAAAAAGTCCTCCGTAAACAACATGAAATACCAATGTAACTTAATTTACCTAATCTAATCTAACCCCCAGGTAACGTTAAGGTGTTTAATCATCCAGGTAAATAAACTGTGGGGTGTTTAATCACGTAAAATAAGCTGGGTGATTATCCAGGTGAAATAAGCTGGGCGGCAATTAATCAGGTGAAATAAGCTGGGGCGTTTATCCAGGTGAAATAAGCTGGGGCGTTTATCCAGGTGAAATAAGCTGGGGCGTTTATCTAGGTGAAATAAGCTGGGGCGTTTATCCAGGTAATTAGAGGGTGCCTAATCCTCATGTGCCGCCTAATTACAACTAATAATACGCAATTAACTTTTCCTACACCTGTATGTAAATATTGTTAACAAGTTGAGAACAAACGCAAAGTGACGCAATTTATCCCAGTCAGGGTTGTCATTCATTGAGCTGACTGACGCACTTCAAACATCTATATCGCCTATCCTCAGATCAACAACGCTATAATCACCTACACATTAATACTAAACCTAAACTAACTTACCTAACTTACCAACTACACTAAACCTAATCCCAACCTAACCTAACCAAATCAAACCCTAACCCAACAACCCATTCTAACCTTAAAACTAACCAAAACTAACTACACTGAACCTAATCTAACCCAACAAATCAAACCTAATCAACCTAACCTAACCCATTCTCAACCAAACTAACAAACAACCTACATCTAACCTAACAAACCAAATCAAACCTAATCCTAACCTAACCTCAAACCTAACCAATCAATCTAACCTAACCACACCCTAAACAAATTTAAATTAACCTCACCTCACGAAACTCTAACCTAACCAAATTTAACTACACTAAACCTAAAATAAACTAACCTAACCTAGGCATATCTAAAGTAACATAACCAAACTTAACCAAACCAAACGTAGCCTAACCAAGCCTAAACTAACCATACCTAACCTAACCATATCTAAAGTAACATAACAAACTTAATCTAACCAAACGAAGCCTAACCAATCCTAAACTAACCTAAACTAACCATACCAAACCTAACCTAGGCATATCTTAAGTAACATAACCAAACTTAACCTAACCAAACGAAGCCTAACCTAACCATACCTAACCTAACCTAACTATACCTAACCTAACCTAACCTAACCAACCAAATCAACATAATTAGACCAAGTATAAAACAATTAACTAGCTGTATCATCCTGTACTATCGACCTCAGGACCTGTATCATCCTGTACTATCGACCTCAGTAGCTGTATCATCCTGTACTATCGACCTCAGTACCTGTATCATCCTGTACTATCAACCTCAGGACCTGTATCATCCTGTACTATCGACCTTCAGTAGCTGTATCATCCTGTACTATCGACCTCAGTACCTGTATCATCCTGTACTATCAACCTCAGGACCTGTATCATCCTGTACTATCAACCTCAGGACCTGTATCATCCTGTACTATCGACCTCAGGACCTGTATCATCCTGTACTATCGCTCATTACCACTCTTCATACCTCAGGACCTGTATCATCTGTACTATCGACCTCAGTAGCTGTATCATCCTGTACTATCGACCTCAGTAGCTGCATCCTCACTATCAACCTCAGGACCTGTATCATCCTGTACTATCGACCTCAGGACCTGTATCATCGCCCATCCTGTACTATCGACCTCAGTAGCTGTATCATCCTGTACTATCGACCTCAGGACCTGTATCATCCTGTACTATCGACCTCAGGACCTGTATCATCCTGTACTATCGACCTCAGGACCTGTATCATCCCCTATCGACCTCAGGACCTGTATCATCCTGTACTATCGACCTCAGGCCTGTATCATCCTGTACTATCGACCTCAGGACCTGTATCATCCTGTACTATCGACCTCAGGACCTGTATCATCCTGTACTATCGACCTCAGTAGCTGTATCATCTGCTATCGCCTCAGGACCTGTATCATCCTGTACTATCGACCTCAGGACCTGTATCATCCTGTACTATCGACCTCAGGACCTGTATCATCCTGTACTATCGACCTCAGGACTTGTATCATCCTGTACTATCGACCTCAGGACTTGTATCATCCTGTACTATCGACCTCAGGACCTGCATCATCCTGTATTATCGACCTCAGGACCTGTATCTTCCTGTACTATCGACCTCAGTAGCTTCATCTGTACTATCGACCTCAGGACCTGTATCATCCTGTACTATCGACCTCAGGACCTGTATCATCCTGTACTATCGACCTCCAAGGACCTGTATCATCCTGTACTATCGACCTCAGGACCTGTATCATCCTGTACTATCGACCTCAGGACCTGTATCATCCTGTACTATCGACCCTCAGGACCTGTATCATCCTGTACTATCGACCTAACTACTTATTATCACCCTGTGTAATGCAACAATGAAACACTATGGGGGAAAGTTTAATGTGATCTGGGAAATAAATTGCATTACTGTCAGAGAGGGGAGGGAGGGAGGGAGGGAGGGAGGGAGGGAGGGAGAGGAGGAGGGAGGCGCGGCAGCATCACGTGACCACAGCCATCACACACACGCGCCACGATAATGCCAGGTAGCCGGAGATAGTGGTGATGGCGGTGGTGACAGGCCAAAAAATGTGGTGACAGGTGTAGAGATGGTGGAGACAGATGGACATGGTGGAGATATGGTTGGTGACAGGTGGAGAGAGATGGTGGGAAGGGAAGATATTGGTGATGGAGGAGAGGAGGAGATGGTGAAGAAATATATGGTGTAGTGATGCCGGAAAGATGATGGGAAGAGACGGACGCAATAAATCAATGTTTACATCACCAGTGTCTACTACTAACAATCTAGGCGTGACGGTGAACCTGGTGAGCGTCTGACCATAACAGCACCAATAACGAGACACAAGGCCACCCACGTCCCTCTGTCCAACATTAATGACTAGAACCCCTCCCTCCTTTCTTCCTCTCTCCCCTCTCCTTCTACCCCTGTCTCCCTTCCTTCCTTCCTGCCTCCCTTCCTTCCTGCCTCCCTCCCTCTTCTACTCTCCCTCTTTCTCTCTCTCTCTCCTTCCTTCCTTTTACCCTACCCTCTGTCCCTCGTATTTTCTCTTCACTTCATTCGTTCTTTGACTATCATGCTCCATCTTGTGACTATTCAACCTAAACAACTCAACAGCCTTGGTAGTACAAAATGAAGCCATGCGCATCATCCTAGGTTGCCCCAAATCAACCAGAATTGTAAACATGAGGAAAAGAGCTCGGGCTGCTCTCCCTATCTGAGGATAGCTCTATTTAATACCATGTTTTGTGGTTTGAAGAACAATGGTCCCCAAATTACAGCTCAAACTGAATTGATGTTCTATCTAAGTAATCCCGACCATCTCCTAACCTTCCACAAAGACCCTCTTTGGGGCGTGGCTTCATAAAAAGTTGCAGATCTCTCAAACTGAATGTCCCAATCACCCCAAACGAACCTATTAATGCCATTCCTCCTTGGCTGGATATATCAGTTCCTATTAATTACACCGATGTGATAGAGATGTCACACTTAAAACTATTAACAGACACATAGAGGAATTAAATCAGGTGAATGTTAAGCTTTACTGATGGTTCTGTGCAGACAAACACAGGTAGAACAGGCTGTGCAATTGTAATATATAAAGAAAAAGGATGATAGTGTCAAACAAGCAAGGCTGAACAACAGGGCCAGCACAACACAAACTGAACGAACTGGAATCTGCTTAGCCACAGACTATCTTAAGAAAATGGAGGTGGGGTGATATTCTGGGACCCTCAAAGTGCTTTGAAATCAATGAACAGCCCGTCAGGTTCTGTCTAAAGTTGGATGTGATATTAAAAGAAATGTGATAACTGCCAATGAGAACAACTCTCGTATTGAATTTGTGTGGATTCCGTCGTAATTAGATTAGCATGACCCTGCTGATAGACTGACCAAGGGCATGTAAGAAAAATGTTGACCGCTGACCTTGTCGCTAATGCTGACTTAAAAACATTCAAGTGAGAATCATGAACGCTGATCTAGAAGAATTGAGAAATGCAGAGAGCCTGACAGTTGTAGCAATAGTAAATATGATTTGTGACAAGAGGTACCGGTATGGCCAGCATAAGGACAGAACTAGACTATATGATGTAGTCGTGGCAGAATTAGGCTAGGATGCAGACACATCTGGCAAGTTTAACTGTACCCATACCAGAACTCTCAGCATGTAAACTTTGTGATAAACCTTTAATGCATACACTTGAACACTATATTATTGAATGTGACACTGTCAAAGACTTCAGGCCACCTGACTTATTGTATCCTGAACTTTGTAATTATTACATTGAATCAGGGGTGGGGACAGTCTTGCTGTTTATCCCAAATTTGCTAGCCCACAGTGATTAGTCTTCAATTAGAATATGACGTCAATGTATATGAACCACTGTCCTGCATGACAGTAAACAGCGACATCAACCCACATGACTCTGACCTATATACACTGTTAATGAATAAGATCTATTCCTTTGTGAACGAACCTCTGTCCTGCGTGGCAGTGAGAAGTGATACCACCCTCAGTGTCAAGACCTGACTGAATACTCAGAATAGGCAAACTGTTCTACAACCTTTGTCAATAACTTTGATAAACTAAAACCTTCCACTCACCCTTCATTCCAGACTCCTTATCTCCCTCCCTCCATTCCACTCTACTTCTCTTTCACCTCCCTCTCTCCCTCCACCTCCCTATCTCCCACCTTTCCTTCATCCTTCTACCTCTCTATCACCCCTCCTCCCTTTTTTGTTGACATTTTAAAGTGCGGGAGGCAGAGACAGCGACCAGCCAGCCTCCACCACGACTCACTCTTCACCGGGTCTGTCCTGGGCTCTGGATCACAGCTGACAGGTGGGAGATAAGACACGTCATCCCCCCCCCACTGTGCCTGGATATTTGTGAACCAATTGTGGAGTTTTTATATATATGTCAAGAGGTAATTTTGTGAACCAGTTATGGAGTTTTACAATATGTCAGCCGTCATGTGGTTATACTGGCGACATAACACACTTACGGTGAGGCCCTTAAACAGTGTGGATACAGCGCACTACGTTAAGCCTCCGGTACACAAGAGGCGACATGTCGGAACTGCACTCAACATCCTAAGCCAGTTATCCATTTACAGATAAGACAGGACTGACAATACCCCTGGGATCGAACCAGCTACATCGAGAGGAGAGGAGACGAAGGGTGTATCCCTCTGCCACCGCACTCTAGACAACACACACACACACACACACACACACACACACACACACACACGAATCATTCATCAGTATATTGACAGCACCATGAATACAACTTAAGTTTCAGGCAATCAGGTAATGGCTTCCAGTTGGCTGCCTATACATCAGCCAGTCCTTTTTTTTTTCTCTCTCTCCAGAACAACAATACAGACGATTCTCTCACCAACATCACAAAAGATTACAAATTAACCTGTAATCCCTGAGTATTAACTTAATCCCTTGAGTAAGTTGATTTATGAGTACGATGATTTAGTTCCTGGAGTACGATGACTTAACTTTACGACACACACACACACACACACATACACGCACACACACATACACACACCCGCACGCACACACACACACACGCACGCACACACACACACACAGCTGGTCCAACCCTAACACTCCTTTATGTTCCTGAGTGATGAATCAGAGAAATATCTGGCCAAGGGAGTAATATTTCTGCCTGATGCAATTACTTAGTCTCTCTCTCCTCTCTTCTCTCTCTCCTCTCTCTCTCAATAGGAAGGGTATTATTCTCTGGCTGTTGCAATTCCTTGGTGCTCTATCTACAGTATCTCTCTAAATATTTTATCCCACGCACTAAAAATAATTTCGATTACCCCAACTCGTTCCGACATTCACAGCCCCGAATGAAAGACCCCTGATTGACACACACACACACACACACACACACACACACACACACACACACACACTTCTCAAATTCGTTTCCTCTCATATTTCTCTGCCTTAAATTCACCCACTAGATAACTTTTTCTCTCGTTCGCTTAAATTTATGTCTTAAAGTAAGTCAAATCAACTCCCTCCTGTCTGTCTGTCTGTCTAGATATTCTCTCTATCTTTTTTTAATTCTAACTCAATTCCCTCTGTCATATATTTAACCTCTTCTCTCATACATTATCTCTCTCTCTCTCTTCCTCATATTCTCTCTCTTTCCTCATATTCTCTCTCTCTCTCTTCCCTCATTCTCTCTTTTTTCCTCAAATTCTCTCTCTCTCTTTGTATATGCTGTTCCTGTACAAACACTTGACCACCCGGAGAAGTGCACAAGGAGGAGGAGGAAACTGCACAGGACTTTAATTACGAGAAAGGAAAAAAAACGTGAATTACCTTCAAGAAAGATTTGCTGAAGCATAAAGCAAAATGTAATGGGGTAGATTGCTAGCCCCGTTAAATAGGGAGTCCTAGTACGAGTTAGGGTGTGGGAGAGGAGGAGAGGTAGACCGGGGAGAAGTGGACAAGGGGGGGAGGAGGGATGGGGAAGGAGAGGGGGGAGGAAGGAAGGAGGAGGTGGTTGTCTAGATGAAGCGGAGGAAATGAGAGAAGAGGGAGAGGAGAGGTAAGAGGAGGGGACGGAGATGAGGAGGTAGAGAGAGTTAGACAGGAAGGAGAGGGAGGAGGGAGGAGGGACAGAGAAGAAGAGCTGAAGAAGGAGGAGGTGGAGGAAGAGGAAGGTGGGGGAGAAGTAGAAGGGGGGTGGAGGAGAGGACATGGAAGAGGAGGATTGATGAAAGAGGGAGAGGAGGAAGAGAGGGGAGGGAACATAGTAACAGGAGCATTAACAGTAGCAGCAAAGGAGCATTAACAACAGCAACATTATCAGAACAGCAACAACAGGAACATTATTAACAGGAACAAACGAAACAGAAGCAACAGCAACAGGAGCAAGCCAGACAGGGAGCCAAGCAGGCAGCCGTACAGCTGATGACCCTCTCCTGTCTGGATTCAGTGACCACCTGCCTCCTCCTGCCGTCCTTGCAACACAAAAGATCCTGACCAGGTGTTAAATGAGGTACCCAAGGAAGAAGGACGGACGGACGGACAGACGGGCGCGCGCGCCTCCCCACCTGGTCTTCCTCCCAAATGCCACACAACGTAAACACCTAGAAAAAGTGCAAGAGGGCATGCAAGATTATTCTCTCCTTCCTACTCCACATATCAAGAAGCGCTCAACACACTGACCCTCTGACCTACTGACCATCACCACGGCCTCATCTGCAAATTTGGTAAGAAGCTTCTACACCATCCCCGACACCGGCCCCTACTACCACCTGAGTCCTGTCCGAGATGCTGTTCGACACCACAACCGCATCCAGCCCATACGTGCACGAACTGATCGCTATAAGAACAGCCCAGTCAACCATTGTAAAAATTATCAATAACATGTAATAAATCAGTGTATTCACTCCCAGTAAACACTGCTCCCTACACTGTCACTATGTTGAAATGAACTGTAGTTTGAGCTGATCCCATCTGTTACTATATTGTCTTATTTGTGTCCTTATGTCACTTATATTATTTGTAATTCGTAACCCATTCCCCAAATATGTAACTGTATATTTTCAGCCTTCTGGCTGCAAGCTCTTTCAATAAACCGTTTAATTATTATTATTATTATTATTATTTTATTATTACACACACACACAAAGTATTATGTTCAAGTATGTACACTGATTACCACACGAGTTCCCTAATGTGGCTTGACAACCTCTGTTTGTTGACTTAACTTTATGAAACATTACAGTGGTGTCTTAGCCTCTGGGTCCAGTAGTTTATTCACTATATTTCGACTTTTCTTTATGGTGTCAATTTATGGTAACTAATGCAGCTGTATTTTCTCGCTGTATTGGGTGTAGATGAGTAACTTTAGTCGTTTTTAGACATTTTATTCTGATCTATTAAGGTACCAACTCTATGCTTCTATAATCAAATAAAAATTAAGTAGGTATTTTTAAAGTGCGATGGCGGAGTGGTTATAGTACCGGGTTGGCAGTCCAATGGTCACGGGTTCCATTCATCCCACAAGATAATGTGTGAGAGAGAGAGAGAGAGAGGAGAGAGAGAGAGAGAGAGAGAGAGAGAGAGAGAGAGAGAGAGCCTTGCCCCAAAACACACCCTGGGTTGGACTCACTCGTAAACCCCAAGTGAACAGCCAAGCCTAGTGTAAAGACGAGTGTAAGGTCAAGTCCCAGAGACACCCCAAGGTACTGTACACTTCTATAGTTAACTCAGAAAATATTATATCCTGTACCTCAAACTTTATCTGTGGTGTAGTTCATTAATCACCAGCCACGGCCAGGGGAAAATAACTTACGAATCCTTGGGAATTTACGGCCAGAATTGTAAGATAAAATCAAGTACAGTCGAGGATAAAGTTCGCTCCTCGTGGTGAAACTGAGTCACGGGAATGAGTCTCCGAACTAACTTACCCTGACTGTTTAATCTCATTTGGGGGTCGATGCTGCTTCACTTTGGCCAAGGTGAACTTTTGACCCCGCTTGTACATCTACTGTACTTTGTTCACTTACACTAGAACACGAAGCTGCACCGTGACTACCGTTGTCATATTGCAGGAATATTTCACACACACACAATCATGACTCGTACTCCTGGACCCACAGCACAATTCCATCTCTCACGTGTCCCTGACCCGTCACGTCACCATCCACAGCACCGGACATTCCCACTACTGGTCCTCAGCCGAAGGTTCAACCAAGTATTCCGCAGTGTGTTAAGAAACTACACCTCGTGCACCTTCTACTTCCTTCCCTCCTTCCTACCTCTCTCCTTACCTCCCTACCTCCCTCCCCTTCCTACCTCCCTCCCCCTCCCTCCTTCCTACCTCCCTCCTTACCTCCTCCCTCCCTCACCAAGTACAGTACACGTGAAATAACAAAATCTGACTCACATTGTCCCCCAAAGATTAAACATTCTCCTCCTTTACCATAAACAGAATAATAATGACACAATGTGGATGGTTCCTGGTGTTGTGTATCATCGTGTAGGAGGAAATAAACAGACCAAATGAACCTCTCTCTCTCTCTTTCTTTACGGCGGCTGAGGGTAAACACGGGTGACCAGGAACTCATCTCCACCGTGTTAGGTGAGGGAGCCGTGCCATGAGGAGCTGGTAAGGCCACGGGTAATGCGAAGTCAATACGTCAGGAGACCAAGAGAAAATGGCTATATAGTACAACTGAATGAAAAAAAAAATAAAATATGAAGTAAAACAAAAAGTTTACAGTGTGTATCTTATTAAATGAAAAAAATAGAGAAACGTCAAAAAAATTAATCCATGACCACAATAATCTCCTCGTCGGGAGATTAAAACAGAACTGAAACACACACACAAACGACTCAAAGATAATAATAGAAATGTCCGCCTGGAATAATGGAGTAGATAAGACAGACAGAGAGACAGACACAGACAGACAGACAGACAGAGAGACAGACAGACAGACAGACAGACACAGACAGACAGACAGCACCTAAAGTTACCACCATCACTGCGAACACCTACAGCATTAAGGTCGGGTAAAGAGACAAGTGTATTCTGACCAACACACACTACCAATCTTGTTATCGCGACCATCAATCACTCCACCACACACACACACGCCTCCCTCGACAAATGGTGGAGAGAGAGAGAGAATGTTGATGATGGAAAGGCAGTGACGAGGCTAAAGAAAGAGGTGAAAGAAGACGTAAGTAGTAGTAAGTGTGTATGTAAGTGTGTGTGTGTGTGTGTGTGTGTGTGTGTGTGTGTGTGTAAGAAAGGATGAAAAATAGGAGAATTAGAAGATGATGATGGATAAAAGAAAAATAATAAAATGAAAAAAAAATGAAGAAAAATTGGAGGAGGAGGAAAACAACGACAACAACACACAGAGGAACGATCAAAATAGGAATAAAGAAAGAAGTGAACGAACGAACGCCTCAAGCAGAACAATATTGCATAATGGCACAGCACTCACACTCGAGGTACAAAACTGATACGTATCACCGTGGCTACAAACTTTCCTCCTGGCTAGTAATTTTCCGTCCTGGCTAGTAACTTTCTCGTCCTGGCTAGTATTTCGTCCAGGCTAGTAATTTCGTCCTGGCTAGTAACTTTTCGTCCTGACTAGTAATTTTTCGTCCCTGACTAGTAACTTTTCGTCCTGACTGGTAACTTATCCTCCTGGCTAGTAATTTTTCGTCCTGGCTAGTAACTTTTCCTCCTGGCTAGTAACTTACCCGCCCAAGCTAGTAACTATTAAAAATAAACAGTTTTCCAAGATATATACCCTTTTTCTTAAAATCGGCATTTTAAGTCATTTTACATTTATCTGCAACTGATAATTTGTTTGAGTGCAGCTTAATTGGTTTCTTATTCGACTTCTATCAGGAATAGTTTTAAATGGTCCGTATGTGTGTTTTGTGGTATTTACCACTACAGTAAGATAAACTGAGAGAGAGAGAATAACAGCATTTGTTATATGTGAATTGTTCTTTGACAGGTTTTGACCAAATATGGTACGCGTCAACGTTGAGGGTTTATTTCTCCAGCAACAAACCAATAACGCTCCTATGAGCGTTAACAGTCAGCATCGAAAGACCTGGTTAGTAGGGACAGAAATCTTTGACCACCCTGAGCCACCCATCGATAAATCACCTCAAGATTAGAGTCCTCCATTTTATTTCACGTGTTAACTAAACACCCTAATGCTACTTATGAGAAAGGGAAGGGAAGGGAAGGAAGGAAGAGAAGGGAAGAGAAGGGAAGGGAAGGGAAGGAAGGAAGGGAAGGGAAGGGAAGGAAGGGAAGAGAAGGGAAGGAAGGAAGGGAAGGATAGGCTGGGTTAAGGTTAAATAAACTGGGGCTAATCTTCATGTGATTCCCATACAGTACTTGAATATCCCAGCAGCAGAATGAGGAGGACAGTTCAGTGTGTGTCAGAAGAGCCTAAAACACACCCGGTCAACACAGGATAGGTGAGTTAGATGATGCACCTCCACAAGCCCAGACGGTGGCGGTGTATCAGGTGTCAGCGGGGCCTTGTGTTGGCAATGTTTAGTCAGATTGGTTAGGTTAAGTTAGATTGGGTTGGATTACGTTAGGTTGAGTCTGGTTGGGTTTGGGTCAACTAGGTTGGGGTCAGATTAGGTTGGGTTGGGGTCAGATTGGGTTGGGTTGGGGTCAGGTTAGGTTGGGTTGGGGTCAGATTGAGGTTGGATGGGGTCAGATTGGGTTGGGTTGGGGTCAGATTAGGTTAGGATGGGGTCAGATTGGGTTGGGATTGGGTTAGGGGTCGGGTTGTTGGGTTGGTTGGCTCGTGTAAATTGATACACAGTTAAGTGGTCTTGTTTTTTGTTGTGTGTTTTAACTTTGGTCAGCCTGTTAGTTATTTTGAATACTTACCTGCCTGCCAGTAATTTTACAAAACAACCGATTCGCCCCCAAAAGTAACATATATAAACGATCAAATAAAATACATTTCCTTAAACTTAACTAATCAAGTGTATAAGAAAACCTACAAATAAAATACAGTCAATAACGAGGCGGACCAGCACTTTGGCCTTAAGGTCCGCTGGTAACAATACTTAAATAAATAAATAAATAAATAAAACACACCTTTGTATTTTACAAGGAGGAGGAGGAGGAGATAAGCAGTGGCATCGTCAAATCTATGCAGTGAGACCGTCCGCCAATGATTGAACCCTCAAGGTATCTGAACCAAGTGAGATGGGTGAAGGCGATGGTAATACGACACGGGGAAACACTCTGTCCTCACGGCTCCTCACACTCAATGAACACAGACTCTCCACAACTCAATATTCATACACTGTCTTTCTCTTTGTGTGTGTGTGTGTGTGTGTGTGTGTGTGTGTGTGTGTGTGTGTGTGGTGGCAGATCAACACACGTACTATTTTACACAATTACCTTGACAGCAACGTGGAGAGTATCGTCTCGTTCACACTCACCTGCAACACAAAACAGTATATTATAGAAACACAAAATATGGAACACTATAAAAACACCCCCAAAAAATCAGAAAAACACAAAACGTTGAAAATTATAAAAACAAACCTTTAAACTAAAACACAACATAATACAACACAACGCAACACAACGCACCTCTACATCACACAACACAACACACCTCTACACAACATCTAACTACAAAAATGACCTACAACTGGTAGTAAAATTTTATACCTCTTACTAATCACCACCACATATCAGTTACTTAGGCCTTGATTGCGACTCACCTAACTGCCTGACACACACACACACACACACACACACACACACACACACACACACACACCACAGGTAAATTCTCTTAAATAATAATAATAAAGACAATTGTTGATGGCTCACGAACTGTAAACCTTATCTAACGTAACATATGACCGAACTTGACAATGCCATCAATTATGTAACTTCCCTGAGTTACAGTATAGGATAAATAAAAGTGTATTGTGTGTGTTGCGGGGGCGGTGTCAGGCGTGTATTTCCAGGAAGGACAAGGTGGAGGTTTTTATATGCGTTGCGGGGGCGGTGTGAAGCGTGTATTCCCAGGATAGACAAGGTATAGGCTTTAACGTGTGCTGGTGGTCATTTCAGGATGGTCTACCGATATATTGTTCTCCTGTGTTCAATCGCCCATGTTCCTTTATTTGTCTCAGCTACTACTGTTGGCAACCAGCTCAAGCAACAGAAACAGCAAGAACAGCAGCAACAGAAACAGCAGCAGGCACAGCAGAGACACGACACACTCATCCGTCCACCGCCCTGGGAGACAACTCTCTCTCTCTCTCTCTCTCTCTCCTTTCGTTCTTTCCTTCCCTCTATCTATCCCTCCCTTCTTTCTGCCTCTACCCTTCATCTATCCTCCATCATTCATTCTTTCTTTTCCTCCCACCCACCATCTCTCTCCTTCCCTCCACCTCCCCCTACTATTCCTCTCTCATTCCGTCCCACCTTCCATCTATCCCTCCACCCCATCTTTCCCTTATTCCCTCCTCCATACCCTCCCACCTTTCGTCTCCCCATTCCCTCCATCTCTCCCTCCCACCCTCCACCTCTCCAACACCACCGCCTTCCTCCTCCTTTAACAGTAGACCATGAGCTGGTGTGGGTAAACAGACTTCACAGGGTAGCATTAATCCATGAACTCGCCAAACACCGCCCACCACCCGCCCACCACCACCCCGTAGATGCAGCGGATCACCTGAAGATTAGACACCTAGCTTATTTCACCTGATTAAAACACCTAACGATTAACTATCTTATCACCTGAAGATTAGACACCCTAGCATTTCACACTGATGACAACACCACAACGTTACCTGGTGGGGGTTACGTTAGGTTAGGTTAAGCAAGTTAGGATTAGGTTAGGTTAGCTTAGGTTAAGTTAGGTTAGCAGGTTAGGTTAAATTAGCTATCAGGATGTTCATAACGATCAGGTGATAAATCAACTGAAGGGTGTCTAATCTTCAGGTGATCCCATACAACCATCCACCAAAACCCACGAAATAGAACCAAGAAAATATTTAAGGCATAAAAGAAATAGTCACCCCACATGCATAACATTACCTCAATATGCATTCATGTATGTATAACCATCCTTAGGTAATGCTCACGGTCGGGGGAGGGAGGGAGGGAGGGGGAGGGAGGATAGAGACTGATGGACACACACAGATGAGTTACCTCCCAACCCCTTCTCCACTGCTCTCCCTCCCACATCCTCTCTCTCCCCTTCCCTCTCCTCCTCTGCCTGTCAAGGTCTTTCTCTTGATGGGAGACAGAGAGAGACAGAAGAAAAACTCGACCATAAAGGAGAAGTAAATGGTAGAGACAGAGAAATCAGCAAAAAGTCTCTCTCTCTCTCTCTACCTCTCTCTCACAACTAACCTCTCACCGCCCTTTATCTCACCGCCCACATCACCACCACCACCCTCCACTTTTACTCCTCCCTCTCATTCTTGTCTCCCCCCACACTCCTTCAGTCCCATTGCGGAGATGGGTTTCTCTCTCTCTCTCTCTCTTTCTCTTTGACAGTAAAACCTCCCAAACCAGTGTTTTCGGTCCTGGGCGGCAGTTGGGTGGGTGGGTGGAGTGAGAGGGTGTTCAATGGTGGGCAGAGAAGAACAGGGCAAGAAAAAGAGGGCGGTAATGGGTGGGGAAAAAGTGGTTCGCGGGCAAGTGTGGAAAGGAGAAAGTGTACGGGCGGTGGGTGTATCTCAGGAAAAGTGGGTAGTGGGTCGGTGGGCGGGAGAAAATGAGCAGTGAATGTATGTGGGCGGTGGGCGGGAGAAGATGAAGTGCATGGGTGATTGGGTGGTTGTAGCTCGGAGAAAGTGAGCAGTGGGTGGGTGTGGGTGGTGGGTATGGGAGAGAGAGTATTGGTAAATCGTCCAGAATGACTTTATTGTGTCGTGATGCTGACCTGTATTGGGTCTTACAAGTTATACTCTGGTCTGCCAGGTGACGACCCTTCTCAAGTTTGCTGTGACCTACTGACCTCTCCTCTGCCAACCTGTGACCTACTGCCTCTCTCTGCCAACCTGTGACCTACTGACCTCTTCACGCCAAGCCTACTGACCTCCTCTGCCAACCTGTGACCTACACGCCTCTCTCCTCTGCCAACCTTGACCTACTGACCTCTCATCTGCCAACCTAGTGACCTACTGAGCTTCTCCTCTGCTGCTGACCTACTGACCTCTCATCTGCCAACCTGTGACCTACTGACCTCCTCTCTGCCAACATGGCCTACTGACTTCCCCTTTGCCAACCTGTAACCTACTAATCTTCTCTGGCAGCTGGTGACCTATCCTAAGTCTGCCAACCTGACCTACTGACCTCTCCTCCTGCCAACCTGTGACCTACTGACCTCTTCTCTGCCAACCTGTGACCTGGCCTCTCCTCTCTGCCAACCTGAGACCTACTGACCCCTCTTCTCTGCCAACCTGTAACCTACTGACCTCTCCTCTGCCAACCTGCCCAACCTACTGATCTTTCCTCTGGCAGCTGGTGACCTATTCTATCTGCCAACCTGACCTACTGACCTCTCCTCTGCCAACCTGCTGACCTACTGACCTCTCATCTGCCAACCTGCTGACCTCTGGCCTCTCCTCTGCCAACCTGTGACCTACTGACCTCTCATCTGCCAACCTGCGAGACCTACTGACCTCTCCTCTGCCAACCTGTGCTACTGCCTCTCCTCTGCCAACCTGTGACCTACTGACCTCTCCTCTGCCAACCTGCTGACCTACTGACTTCTCATTTGCCAACCTGTAACCTACTGATCTTTCCTCTGGCAGCTGGTGACCTATCCTAAGTCTGCCAACCTGACCTACTGACTCAGTCAGGTGGGTGGTGACACGTGCTGGACAGGTCATGGGGTTGTGTAACAGTACTGTCAAAGGTAATGCCACATAGATCTGACCTACTTTTTTGTTTGTTAATTACAGAAAGGTAAAAATATACCACTTTTCTCACCTACAGCTCATGATTGGCGACCAAAATAAACTTTTTTTTCTCTTTTATAGGTCACAGTGGCCTTGACCTTTGACCTCCCAGCACAAAGATCAATAGACTACAGTGTATCAATAGAAAGTTTAATGTTACGATATGTTAAAGAATAATATTTACACGCGGGAAGGAATAAAAACAGCGAGTAGACAGACAGACAGACAGACAGACAGACAGACAGACAAGACAGACAGAATCACACAGCTATACTAAAGGTTGCACTGACGTCAAAAAACACAGAGAGTTTATTTTCATATTTTATGTTAGAGACGGCGAGACCTCCAAGGCACCCAGAACAGTCTGTCGGATACAGTACGTTTATTATTTATACTAAGCAGTCACAACAGTTGGTAAATGAGTGTGGTTACTTTGGGTAAATAAGAACGATTACTATGGATAAATAAGGAAATACGTCAGATACTTTGGATAAATAAGTACTTGGATAAATAGAATACGTCAGTTTTGTATGATAAATAGAAATACGTCAGATTACTTTGGATAAATAAGAATATGGATAAATAAGGAAATACGTCAGATTACTTTGATAAATAAGAACGCTTACTATGGATAAATAAGGAAATACGTCATATTACTTTGAATAAATAGATAAATAAGCTTAATTACATTGGATAAATACGCAAATAAGTAGGATTAATTTAGGTATAGACTTAAGATCCACAACTTGTACGTGCACCTCAGTGGGCAAGTGAACACCAATGATCAGAGTAACAAAAATAAAAATGCTTTCTGGTTAGGAGTAGGGTCGCAGGTTAGGTTAGGTCACGTTAGGTCAGCTTAGGTTAGTTAGGTCACGTTAGGTTAGGTCACGCTAGGTTAGGTGGTCACGTTAGCTTAGGTTAGGTCACGTTAGGTTAGGTCAGGTCATGTTAGGTCACGTTAGCTTAGGTTAGGTCACGTTAGTTTAGGTCAGGTCACGTTAGGTCACGCTAGGTTAGGTTAGGTAAATCAATTATATATATATATGTATATAAAACAACGAGAAAGTTAGATTTAAGAAGTGAAAAGAGGAATAAAATATTAGGAAAAGTTCGATCAGGTGGTCATAACAAACCATCAGCTGCTATGTGACGTCACGTACCAATCAGCTGTTATGTGACATCACGTACCAATCAGCTGTTCTGTGACGTCACGTATCTACAAGCTAACCACAACAAAACAAACCATCAGCTGTTATATACAGTATATTCCTCAAAGGTGACGTAACACACACACACACACCCTGCCTGACGTACAGTACACAACGTCACACCACAATCCTGAGTCATCACACGCACATAAACTGTCTAAGTAGGAAGGCGCAGTAATACAGTAGGAAGGCGCAGTAATACAGTAGGAAGGCGCAGTAATACAGTAGGGAAGGCGCAGTAATACAGTAGGAAGGCGCAGTAATACAGTAGGAAGGCGCAGTAATACAGTAGGAAGGCGCAGTAATACAGTAGGAAGGCGTAATACAGTAGGAAGGCGCAGTAATACAGTAGGAAGGTAATACAGTAGGGAAGGCGCAGTAATACAGTAGGAAGGCGCAGTAATACAGTAGGAAGGCGCAGTAATACAGTAGGAAGGCGCAGTAATACAGTAGTAAGGCGCAGTAATACAGTAGGAAGGCGCAGTAATACAGTAGGAAGGCGCAGTAATACAGTAGGAAGGCGCAGTAATACAGTAGTAAGGGCAGTAATACAGTAGGAAGGCGCAGTAATACAGTAGGGAAGGCGCAGTAATACAGTAGTAAGGCTATTGAATACGCTGTAATGTTCGCCTTAAGACTCACCAATACTACACACCTTACCGAGATGGTCTGGTCTATGGAGAGAGAGAGAGAGAGAGAGAGAGAGAGAGAGAGAGAGAGAGAGCTAACTGTGGTGTGGTTCCAGCAACAGTTCCAGTCCTCTTAAATGTCAACATGGACTCGACCCAGCTGATATACTGCTGGGTCACTCTCTCTGTCTGTGTGTGTGTGTGTGTGTGTGTGTGTGTGTGTGTGTGTGTGTGTGTGTGTGTGACGCGCCTTCTCCTGTACGCGGGCGGGAGGGCGGGAGGGGCGGGGCAGGGGGGGAGGGGACAGGTAAGATGAGAGCAAGAGCTATGAAATATATAAATTGACAGGTTAAATAAGTAAGTAAATAAATAAATAAATATATAAATAAAGTCATGCATGAGAAAATGAAAGAGCAGGAGGAAGAGGAGGGTGAAGAATAAAGGAGAGACCAATAAAAGGGAGCAACAGAGGTGGAGAGAAAATGAGGAAAGTGGAGGAGAAAATAGAGAAAGTTGAGAGAATGTTTGAGAAGTAACACCAGGACGGAGAGAAGGAGGAGGAGGAGGTGGGGGAGAGGGAGGGGAGAGGGACAAGGGGAGGGGACGAGGGGAGAAAGAGGTGGAGGAAGAGGATGTAGTTTGATATGATGATGATGATGATGATGATACAATACAATAATAATAATAATAAAATAATAATAATAACACTGGGTGACGTTTTCCACTGGACACGTTAGGTTGCGTTGAAAACTCGATCGTCAGTACTGGCAGAAGGTGGGGTAACGTTCGTCTGGCGGAGCTTTCCAAAACTGCCTCATTGTGGGATGGGGTCAGGAGGAATGCCAGGCAGTGTTGGTTGCTCGTACTATCGCGTCAGTCTGGGGCTAAAACCTTAAGATACGTTCATTATTAGTTCAATGTTCCCGTAACTGTGTGGAAGGGAAGGGTAGGGCGGAAGGGGAGGGGTAGGGAAGGGAGGGGTAGGGAAGGGAGGGTAGGGAAGGAGAGGTAGGGAGGGGAGGGGTAGGAGGGAGGGGAGGAGGGGAGGGGTAGGGAGGGAGGGGTAGGGAGGGAGGGAGGGGTAGGGAGGGAAGGGAGGGGTAGGGAGGGAAGAGGAGGGAAGGGAGGGGGAGGGGAGGGGGAGGGAGGGAGGGAGGGGTAGGAGGGTGGGGAGGAGGGGGAGGGGAGGGGTAGGGGTGGGAGGGGGAGGGAGGGGAGGGAGGGAGGGGGGAGGGAAGGAGGTAGGGAAGGGGGAGGAGAGAGGGAGGGTAGGAGGAAGGGAGGTAGGGAGGGAGGGGGAGGGGTAGGGAGGAAGGAGGGGTAGGGAGGGAAGGGGAGGGTAGGGAGGGAGGGGAGGGGTAGGAGGGAGGGAGGGGAGGGAGGGGAGGGGTAGGGAGGAGGAGGTAGGAGGAAGGGGTAGGGAGGGAAGGAGGGGTGGGAGGGGTAGGGAGGAAGGGAGGGGTGAAGGGAAGGGGAGGGTAGGAGGGAGGGAAGGGGAGGGTAGGAGGAGGGAAGGGGAGGGGGGTGGAGGGAGGGAAGGGGGGAGGGGTAGGGAGGAAGGAGGGGTAGGGAGGAAGGGAAGGGAGGGGTAGGGAGGGAGGAAGGGAGGGTAGGGAGGGAAGGGGAGGGGTAGGGAGGGAAGGGAGGGTAGGGAGGGAGGGGAGGGTAGGAGGGAAGGAGGGGTAGGGAGGGAAGGGAGGGGTAGGGAGGGAAGGAGGGGTAGGGAGGGAAGAGGGAAGGGGAGGGGAGGAGGGAGGGAGGGAGGGGTAGGGAGGGGAGGGAGAAGGGGAGGGGTAGGGAGGGAGGGTAGGGAGGGGAGGGGTAGGGGAGGGGTAGGGAGAAGGGGAGGGGGAGGGAGGGGGGGAAGGGGGAGGGGGGGGAGGGGAGGAAGGAGGGGGAGGGAGGGAGGGGGGGGAGGGGAGGAGGGGGAGGGGGGAGGGAAGGGAGGAGGGAGGGAGGGGTAGGGAGGAAGGGGAGAGAGAGGAGTTGCTTTTAGGCCGCCATCTGCCTTAACTAATCATCACACGACACACACACACGTTACCCTGACCCTGAAAACTCACAGAAAAAAGGCGGGTCATTTTATCTCCACTGAGAGGCAAAAATTCACCGAGGCTTTAACCCTTTCAGGTAACGAGGGGTTCTTCTGTGCCTGAACGAAATAACAGTAAATTAAACGTGGGGTCCCGTAGTGTAGGCGTCCAGCCAATTAAAACTCTTTTAATTTATTTCCATGGTATTTACAAGCTGATTTATACCCGGGTGTCATTTTCACATATAGATTTACAACGATAGAGAGTATTTCATTATTTTACACGTATTTAATATATTAGACGTAAGAGGAAATAGTGATATCGGCCTCAGGTGTAATGGTTAGGTTAGGTTAGACAGAAACCTATTAGGATCAGTTCCATCTCGCCAACAACCCCATCAGGACATAACGTGTAATAAGAGAATAATTACATCACTGTTATTGCAATACCTTCAAAGTATCGGTAGTTTGAGAGGACGGATGGTGGCAGCCCGGCTAGGTTAATTTAATCTGGATCTTGGTTAATTTAATCTGGATCTTTGGCTAATTTAATTCGGATCTTCGTAATTTAATCCGGATCTTCGGGAATTTAATCCGATATTAATTAACCAGACTCGAAGATTTAATAAGGGTTTAAATAGGTTTCTAATTGCGGCTTTTG
>NW_024722158.1:8517919-8555419 GCF_018991925.1 Homarus americanus
ATACACTATTGTCATTCATTGGGCCTGGTATTATACACTGTTGTCATTCATTAAGACACATTATACACTATTGTCATTCATTAAGACATTATACACTGTTGTAAATTCATTAAGACACATTATACATATTGTCATTCATTGGGCGTATTGCCTGCACTATTGTCATTCATTAAGACACATTATACACTATTGTCATTCATTAAAACACTTTATACTTTTCTGTCATTCATTAAAACACATTATACACTATTGTCATTCATTAAGACACATATACACTATTGTCATTCATTAAGACATTATACACTATTTGTCAATTCATTAAGACACATTATACGATTGTCATTCATTAAGACACATTATACACTATTGTCATTCATTAAGACACATTATACTATTGTCATTCATTAAGACACATTATACACTATTGTCATTCATTAGACACATTATACACTATTGTCATTCATTAAGGCCACATTATACACTATTGTCGCATTCATTAAGACACATTATACACTATTGTCATTCATTAAGACACATTATACACTATTGTCATTCATTAAGATTTACATTATACACTATTGTCATTCATAGACACATTATACACTATTGTCATTCATTAAGATACATTATACACTATTATTGTCATTCATTAAGACACATTATACACGATTGTCATCCATTAAGCCACATTATACACTATTGTCATCCATTGAGACACATTATACACTATTGTCATTCATTAAAGGACACATTTATACCTTTTTTTACTATTGTCATTCATTAAGACACATTATACACTATTGTCATTCATTAAAACACATTATACACTATTGTCATTCATTAAAACATTATATACACTATTGTCATTCATTAAGACACATTATACACTATTTGTCATTCATTAAGACACATTATACTATTTGTCATTCATTTAAAACACATTATACACTATTGTCATTCGACACATTATACTATATTGTCATTCATTAGACATTATACTTGTCATTCATTAGACCATTATACACTATTGTCATTCATTAAGACACATTATACACTATTGTGTTTGTTAAGACACATTATACACTATGTCATTCATTGAATACATTATACACTATTGTCATTCATTAAAGACTACATTATACACTATTATTCGTTCATTAAGACACATTATACACGATTGTCATCATTGAGACACACATTATACACTATTGTCATTCTAATTTAAGATACATTATGCCTATTGTCATTCATTAGAGACACATTACTTTGATTGTCATCCATTAAGCCATTATACACTGTTGTCATTCATTAAGACACATTATACACTATTGTCATCCATTGAGACACATTATACACTATTGTCAATCATTAGAACATACATTATACATATTTGTCATTCATTCAAGGCCTATTATACACTAATGTCATCATTGAGACACATTATACACCTGTATTAATCATTAAGACACATTATACTGTTGTCATTCATTAAGACACATTATACACTATTGTCATTCATTAAGACACATTATACACTATTGTCATTCATTAGATACATTATATACACTATTGTCATTCATTAAGACATTATACACTATTGTCATTCATTAAGACACATTATACACTATTGTCATTCATTAGACACATTATACACTATTGTCTCCATTAAATACATTATACACTAACATGCATCCATTAAGACACATTATACACGATTGTCATCCATTAAGACACATTTACTATTGTCATTCAATCTAGATACATTATACACTATTGTCATTCATTAAGACATTATACACTATTGTCATTCAGTAAGACACATTGCCACACTATTGTCATTCATTAAGACACATTATACATATTTGTCATCCATTAAGCCATTATACACTATTGTCATCCATTAAGACACATTATACACGATTGTCGTCCATTAAGACACATTATACACTATTGTCATCCATTAAGACACATTATACGCTATTGTCATCCATTAAGACATTATACTTGTGTCATTCATTAAGACACATTCGCCACTATTGTCATTCATTAAAGACACATTATACACCTATTGTCATTCATTAGACACATTATACACTAATGTCATTCATTAAGACACATTATACTATTGTCATTCATTAAGACACATTACACTATTGTCACATTCATTAAGATACATTATACATATTGTCATTCATTAAGACACATTATACTACACTATTGTGTTCATTCATTAAGACCCTGACTATACACTAATGACCATTCATTAAGACACATTATACACGGTGTGTCATCCATTAAACACATTACTACACTGTTGTCATTCATTAAGACACATTATACACTATTGTCATTCATTAAGACACATTTATACACTATTGTCATTCATTAAGACACATTATACGATTATCATCCATTAAGCCACATTATACACTATTATTTCATTAAGACACATTATACACGATTGTCATCCATTAAGACACATTACACTGTTGTCATTCATTAAGACACATTATACACTATTGTCATTCATTAAAGACACATTATACACTATTGTCATCATTAAGACACAGTATACACTAATAAATAGCTAAGACACATTATACACTATTGTCATCATTAAGACACATTATACACACTAATTGTCATTCATTAAGACACATTATACACTATTGTCGTTCATTAAGACACATTATACTATTGTCATCCATTAAGACACATTATACACTATTGTCATTCATTAAGCCGTATATACTATTGTCATTCATTAAGACACGTATACACTATTGTCGTTCATTAAGACACATTATACCTCTTGTCATTCATTAAGACACATTATACACTTGTCATTCATTAAGACACATTATACGCTATTGTCATTCATTAGACACATTATACTATTGTCATCCATTATGAGACACATTACTTTACTATTATTGTGCATCCATTGGAGACACATTATACGCTATCAACCATCCATTGAGACACATTATACACTATTGTCATTCATTAAGACACATTATACACTATTGTATTCATTAAGACACATTATACACTATTGTCATCCATTAAGACATTATACATATTGTCATTCATTGAGACACATTATACACTTGACAAATTTCATTAAGAGACATTATACACTTGTCATTCATTAGGGCCGCATTACTTACTATTGTCATTCATTAAGACTACATTACTTACATAATATTGTCATTCATTAAACCCCACAGTATACACTATTGTCATTCACTAGACACATTTTACACTAATGTCATTCATTGTACATTATACATATTGTCATTCATTAAGCCATTATATACACTATTGTCATTCATTAAGACACATTATTCACTATTGTCATTCATTAGGGCATATACACCCTTTGTCATTCATTAAACACATTACACACTATTGTCATTCACTAAGACACATTATACACTATTATGCATTCATTGCAACACATTATACACTATTGTCATTCATTCAAACATTATACACTATTGTCATTCATTAAAACACATTATACTGTACACTATTGTCATTCATTAAAACGTGCCACACTATTGTCCAATCATTAAGACGCAGTATACTATTGTCATTCATTAAGACACATTACACTATTGTCATTCATTAAAACACATTATACACTATTGTTCACTAGACACAGTATACATATTGACATTCATTAAAACATTATACACTATTGTCGTTATTTAAACACATTATACTGTACTATTGTCATTCATTAAGACACATTATACTGTGTCATTCATAAAACATTATCCTGTGTCCCAATCATTAAGACCCACATTATACACTATTATTTAATTAAGACACATTATATTGTACACTATTGTCATTCATTAAAAACATTATACACTATTGTCATTCATTAAGACATTATATTGTGTACACTATTGTCATTCATTAAGACACATTACACTATTGTCATTTCATTAAAACACATTATACACTATTGTATTATTTCATTAAGAATACATTATACACTTGTCATTCATTAAAGACACATTATACCTATTATTAATTTCATTAAACGACATACACTTGTTGTCATTCATTAAATCATTATACACTATTACATTCATTTTCATTAAGACACATTATATTGTACATATTGTCATTCAATTGTACATTATACACTAGTCATTCATTAAGCACATTATACACTATTGTCGTTCATTAAGACACATTATACACGATTGTCATTCATTAAAACACATTTACTTTTATTGTCATTCTGTTAAATCATTATACCTGTGTCATTCATTAGAACTTTATATTGTACACCTATTGTCATTCATTAAGCCACATTATACACTAGTCATTCATTAAGCCACATTATACACTGTTGTCATTCATTAAGACACATTATACACTGTTGTCATTCATTCATACATACTATACACTATTGTCATTCATTAAAGAATACATTATACACATTTGTCATTCTGTTAAGCCACATTATACACTATTATTAATTCATTAAGACGCATTATACTATTGTCATTCATTAAAGACACATACTGTTTAGTAATAAATGGACACGTACTTCACTGTTGTCATTCATTAAGACACATTATACACTATTGTCATTCATTAAGACACATTATACACTGTTGTCATTCATTAAGACACATTATACACTGTTGTCATTCATTAAGACACATTATACACTATTGTCATCCATTAAGACACATTATACACTATTGTCATTCATTAAGACACATTATACACTGTTGTCATCCATTAAGACACATTATACACTATTGTCATTCATTAAGACACATTATACACTATTGTCATTCATTAAGACACATTATACACTATTGTCATTCATTGAGACACATTATACACTATTGTCATTCATTAAGACACATTATACACTGTTGTCATCCATTAAGACACATTATACACTATTGTCATTCATTAAGACACATTATACACTGTTGTCATTCATTAAGACACATTATACACTATTGTCATTCATTAAGACACATTATACACTTCTCTTGTCATTCATTAAAACACATTATACACTATTGTTATTCATTAAGACACATTATACACGATTGTCATCCATTAAGACACATTATACACTATTGTCATTCATTAAAACATTATACACTTCTCGTCATTCATTAAGATACATTATACACTATTGTCATGCATTAAGACATTATACACAACTCTTGCCATTCATTAAGATACATTATTCATCACAAACAATAATGACAATGATCAGCTGAAGCAAACAGATGAAAAAATAAAAAAAATAAATAAAATCATAAAGTGAAGTCGCCTATTGCCCTCAACCTTAACCTATAACAGGGAAAAACACCTGATCAGGCACAAGGTTGGTAAACATTACTACACCAGCAGCAGCAGTAGCCTAGGACGAGTTCAAAATCCCGCATATATAATACAGTATAATACATTACAATACAGTACAATACAGTATAATACAGCATAATACAGTAGAATACAGTATCCATGTGAACAGAACTCCCGTGTGATGGACAAATTCGTTCACTTTATCAATGAGTCACAAAGCTTCAAAAAATAGTATTGTAGTCTCCATAAGGCCTCAAGTACACCATGTGTCATTAAGGTATAGTATGCGAGTTTCCCACCAGAGTGCGTGAGGAAGGGGGCGTGACCTGAAACTCGAATTATTTTTTTTTTCGTTCATATCCATATAGTAACGTTCAGAATGGTTCAAAATACCTTTACTATATGAGGTTTACATTTTATAAACATTACGAAACAAAAAAAAAACATCCAAATTTCATCCCCATTAATGACTAGATTAAGTGTATTTCTACTCGGTCTAAAAAAAAAAAAAAAAAAATCTGATTTATGTCGCAATAACTCGTAACCCATCGAGAAATTTACCAACAGTGCATGATGTAACTGACTCGGCCGCTCTAGATTTTATAAGGCCAAGTTTGTCCTTCTATATACAATGTCTATAATCATTTTACACTAGACGAGTTTCACATAAAAAAAAACCCAGCCAATGAGAATCCAGAAATGAATCAAGAGAACAACTGAGAATAAAGTTACAATGGATAGGTGTGGATGACACGTACAGTGTGAGACAAAATTCCCTGGACACTTGGTTAACCTGGCATGTATAGGCGCTAGAGAGGCATTAAGTGAGGAGGATTTGTTTCTCAGATTTCACTAGGATTAAGGATTTTTTTTATCCATTTTGTGGTTCCGATTAAATATGAGATGAAAAGCAGCGTTAATAGATATAAGCCAATTATATAGTATAGGCCTATATGACTCGGTAATACATGCCGAGTATTGCCACGTGTTCAGGGAATTTTGTCCGCAACTGTACAAAAAAATCTCACCAAATATGGGTTTTGTATGGACGGTGACGACTATTATTAAGACCAACCAACCAGCCAACATAATTAAATGGGAATTCACCTGTGTTCCATTTACCTTCTGACGCTGTACAGTGTAGCCAAGAGAAGGGTTTTACTATTGTGTTAATGGAAGGCTATGTGGAAGTGCAGTATATGAGCCACATAACCCAACCTAACCAACATATATATATATTTTAATGTGTTATTTACGTCATTAGTGAGGCACCTCTGTACACACACATCAAGATTACGCTATGATCCTACGCTATCAAAAGAATTCCACTTATTTTGTGCAAGTGAAGGTACAGAATTATGGTAGTTAATTCTGAATAAATGTACGGTTCATATTTTATCTACACTGGCTGAAACAATGACAGCCAGATAAGATCTTTTTACCTGTGTGCATGTGGAAGTTGTTTAGCCTGGGAGACTCGCCCAACACAGAGGTCTTTAGTTGTGTGTGAATGTGTTAGTTTAGTCTAATGGTCGGTCACTGTGCCACGTTGGACCTTTATCAAACTAGTGTTCATTGTGTTCTAGAGAGTTTGGTGTCCAGTATGAAGAAAAACCGGTTAACCTTGAGGTGCTCCTCCAGTCCTAAGGTTTATTGATTTAGGATCAAGTCACCCACCCACCCACTGTTTACTCAGCTGACAAGTAACAAGTGATCAATACCTCGTAAAATGTTACGATGTATTCAAATTAATTGGTAACGTCCTTGAACCACCACTTACCCAACATTACAAAAGGCTTCTGCTCTCCAGGTCACCCTTTACTACGTCTACCCTCACACGGGCCAATACTTTAACACGGGGGGTAATGCTCCATACGTGTCACTCATCTCAAGGTAATTCTCTCATCACCAACTAATCCCTCATTTCTTCCATACCTTCCCTCCAGACAATCCAGTTCTTCATACTATCTTTTTCCTACTATTTCCATCTCAAACACTACCAATGCTTCCTTTACTCTTGTTTTAGTTCCCTTTGATTGAACCTTATTAAAATTCACCTCCTTCATTCCTACTACACCTCTTTACATGTAATATATATATATATATATATATATATATATATATATATATATATATATATATATATATATATATATTTCATTAGCTCAATAAAGCACGCAAACTTCTACATACAATCAACATCTCAACCTGCCAGGATTCGAACCCACGGCCCACGAGCCCATGACTGTGACCGGTTAGCGTTCCCCGGTCACAGTCATGGGCTCGTGGGCCGTGGGTTAGAATCCTGGCTGGTTGAGGTGTTGATTGTATATGTATATGTATATATATATACCTCTTTTCACACAACATATATTTATTCATGCTATTTCTTATCCATGATGTACTAGGTAAACCCAGACTCATTCTAGCTCTTCACACAGCCTTTACAAAAGATTAACGTAGAATGTAAACACAAACTTCCACCACAAGAATCCATAACAAAAAACAGTGATTTACAAAGTAATTAATGCATCCACAGCTCCAAAAAAAAAACACGTGTAATGCATAACAACAAACTTTCGCTATGAATTAACACACGTTCATAACTCCGTAAAATAGCTTTGACTCAACAAGTAAAAATGTATCCAGTAATTAAGACAAATGTATAATTCAACAACAACTTAATGAACATTCCCTGGTACCCCAAAACAAAAAAAATCACTGGCACAAAAAAAATTCACTGGCATAAAAAAAAATTCACCGATATAAAAAAATTCACTTGGTAACAAAAAAAATCACTGGCAAAAAAAGGTTCTGGAAAAAAAAATCACTGGTACAAAAAAAACATCAAAATTGTCTAGAATAATTATCAAAATGGAACAAAATGGACTGGAAGAGAACGACATTTCCAACGCTTATAAAACATAAATTAAAAGGTTGTCTTGTCAACTTCTGGAGGTTGTAGGTCAAAGGTCACCATGAGAAGGTCACTGGGGGTGGCAAATGGCTTGTGTTCAGGTTATATCGAGATAGGATGGGAGGGATACTGACCAAATTGACACTACAGGTCGCACATACATACATAAAAGACTTATATACAAAGTTCTAAACCCCACACACACACACACACACACACACACCAGGTAAAGGTATTAGTTGATCAAAAGGTGGAGGCCTAATTCACGTGGTCAAAGTCGACAACAAAAGGTCACTGACATAATAAAAAATAAATAAATACTTTTGAGTTTCATCTAATTTGACATTAAAAATACTTTGACATAAAAAATAATTTGGCATGAAAAATAATGACATGAAAAATACTTTGGAGTTTTATCTGATTTGACACGAAAAATACATTGGCATTTTAAATTCATTGGAATTATATATGGCATTGGGAATAAAATATCTGTAAATGAAAAATACTTTGGAATTACCACTCAATATAATTTGACATTACAATACTTTGACTTGGTATATACTTCGACAGTAAAAGTTATGATGCTGAAGGTACTATAGGTGGAGACAGGTACACAACAGGTACATATTACACACAAGATCACCTTTGGGAGATAATGTACTGAAGGTTATTGTCAAAAGTTCACCGACCACATGTATTGTTCTCTATTCGTCCTCTGGTAGAACCTTGACATCTTTTCTTCAAGTTTCTTAGATCAAGTAACTAAAAACATTGTGTAGTGATAATTGATACGCTTAGGGTTCATTGATAGTGTGTGAATGATGCCATGTTGAATAAATGTATTTCGTATTATTATTGTTATTACTGTACCATCTTCATGATAGTACAATATTACACTATATAGCTAATATTTATATCATTACCCCGTATACAAATGTCCTATATTATACTGTACACTGAAAGACTAAACATCTGAAATACTGAAAGGCTAGAATAAACATCTGTTCGTTAACTGTTAAAAATAAAATACATTCACTCCTAAGAAAGAAAAATAATTTCTCTTTAATTTCCCAAAGCTCAGATAATTATTGTACATTATTCAAATCGAGACAAATATTAAAATGTAGGAACAATATACATTCTCTAGGCTTATTATGCAAATGAATGTGTTGGTGATGCAGGGTGAAAATATTATTAAGTCTGTATGTTGTTTACACTACATGAACAAGGGTGTCGTGTCTGTACTGTAAGTCACCCTAACCTCCCCTCTTTCACCCTTTTTTCCATCACTCCCTCTCACCCTTTCTCTATCAGTTACCCCTTTCCTTCCTTCCTTCCTTCCTCTATTACTCCGTCCCTTCCTTTCCCCCTTCACTCCGTCCCTTCCTTCATTACATCTTTATTTCATTATTTCCTCCATCACTCATTCTCCCCCTTCTTCCTTCACTTCCTCTCTCCATCACTCCCTCCCTCATTCTGTCACCACCTATGTCAACTCCAACACAGTGGCCGTCACACACTCCCTTCCTCCATCACCACCACTACACACTCACCTCTACTAACTCCTGTTTTCGAGGGGGTAAGTCCCACGGCCACCAAAGGACCATCACCCCCACCCTCCCTCCCCTCCTTAACCCTACCTCGCCCCTCCCCCACTTGACCCCGAATTGTCCCTAACGCAATGACCTAAATGCAACCCTGAATTGCTAACACCTCCACATTGCTCACACAAACTACCGACCTAATGTGACACTCCCCGCCGATTTGATGTGACACTTGAGACTTGATGTGACACTTACCGAGCCCCACGAGGCACCGAAGAACCTGCTGTGGCACCTAAGGATCTGATGTGACATTTGTAACTTGACGTGACACATGCAAATTGATGTGACACTTGTATCCTGACGTGACACCTACCCACCTTCTTTAAGATTTCATGTAAAACAGACCTGCCTGAGACACTGACCTTCTCTTCCACACACACACACACACACACACTACAGATACACACACGCACACTTCAGATATACACACAGGCACACTTCAGATACACACACGCTCACTACACAGATACACACACGCACTACAGATACACACACGCACACTACAGAGCTATACGCGCACACTACAGAGCTACACACACACACTACAGATACACACGCACACTACAGATACGCACACTACAGATACACACACGCACACTACACAGCTACACATCACGCACACTACAGATACACACACACACTACAGATACACACACGCACACTACACAGATACACACACGCACACTACAGATACACACACGCACACTACAGATACACACGCACACTACAGACACACACACACACACTACAGATACACACACGCCCACTACAGAGCTACACACACGCACACTACAGATACACACACGCACACTACAGATACACACACGCCCACTACAGAGCTACACACGCACACTACAGATACACACACGCACACTACAGATACACACACGCCCACTACAGAGCTACACACGCACACTACAGATACACACACGCACACTACAGATACACAAACGCACACTACACTCGCACACAATACTGACCCGATATAACAGAAAGCTGACCTTAACCCCGTTCAACACACTACCCGCTGACCTTCCCGTGACCCTAATTTCACCCTCATTACCACCTGACCTTATGTGACCTCTTTGTATTGGTATCCTGAAAGGGTTCATGTTGATATTGTGTAATGAAAGTGTGATTACCTGAAGATTGGACACCCCAATTTATTTCACCTGATGACTAACCACCCTAATGCTAACCTATCGCAAACGATCATCTTCTCTACAGTTAACACAATCTAACCTAACCTAAACCTAGCATAACCTTAACCTAACCTTAAATTAATATAACCTAACAAAGCTAACATAACCTAACCTAAACCTAGCATAACCTTAACCTAACCTTAAGTTAACATAACCTAACCTAAGGCTAACCTGACCTAACATAACATTAACCTAAACTAAAATTAACATAACCTAACAAATTTAACATCGCCTAAGGTACCATTAGGGAGTTTAATCATCAGGTGAAATAAGCTGCGAGTGGGGGATGGTTAATCTTCATGTGGTCCTCAATACATGTACTGCTTGTAAGCCTCCCTCGTACACAAGGTCACCCCCCCCCTTGTTCCGCATTGTGTGACCCTCTAATAGGCCGTAACCTTGCGTGACCGACCAGGCCCCGTGACCGAGAATAGCACGTGAGTCAGCGGCCCCCAGGAACCCCCCCACCCTCTCGACCCAGCTTGACTCGCCCAACCCTTTGAGTCACAGCATATCAGTGACTCATCAAATGGACTTCACCCAAACGATGTGTTTTCCCATGACTAAACCACGCCGTCTTTAAGATGACCCGGGAACTCCCCCCCCCCCTACCCATCATTCTGTCACTTTATGTAACTTGCTGACAAAACCCATGACCCTTCAGGCTTTTACGCCCTTAATGCATGAATCATAAAGGCACGCATGAACTACGCATGCTTCCCAGTTGGACGCTGTGAACGCTTCTGCGCTTCACCTTGCACAGTATGTAAGGGGGTGCCCAATAAACTAGCCCCCTCCGGGACAATCTAAATCAATCTAAAAAAACGATTTAAAACCTCGCCCCACATAAAGATTAAGACACCCTGGGTATTTTCACCTCAAGATTAACCACACTAAACCTAACCTAACCCCACAGGTAGAGCGTTAGGGCGTTTAATTATCAGGTGAAATAAGGTGGGGTGTCTAATCTTCACGTGACCCCAAATTAATAACAGTATGAATATGGAATGTAGAGCTTAATAACGGAGTGTCTAGGTGGTGGAGTGAGGAGAGAGACGGAGTGTCATTCTACAGACCAGCGTTCGATTCCCGGCCTAACCGAGAGGTCAAATGGCATGGTCAGAAAAATCTCAATATTTGCAACTCTATTTCACACTGATGGACACGTGAGGGAGGGAGGGTGAAGAGCGAGAGCGAGAGAGAGAGGGTGGGTTGAGAGAGAGAGAGAGGGTGGGTGGGTGGCGAGAGAGAGGAAGGAATAGCCTCAGACCTGGGTTAACACACGACAAACCATCGGTATTATATAACAATTAATTTCACGTGGAGTTCAGCCCCCACCACCTTATTTCACCTGAGGAATAAATCATTAAACACACCTTAACACGGCCTGGGGGTTAAGTTATGTTTGCGTTAGATAGTTCAAGTTAGGTTAGGGTTATACTAGGTTAGGTTAGTGCTAGATAGGTGAAGTTAATGTTAGGTTAGCTGGGGTGTCTAATCTTCAGGTGACATAAGCTGGGGTGTCTAATCTTCAGGTGACATAAGGTGGGGTGTCTAATCTTCAGGTGACATAAGCTGGGGTGTCTAATCTTCAGGTGACATAAGCTGGGGTGTCTAATTTTCAGGTGACATAAGCTGGGGTGTCTAATCTTCAGATGATGCCGTCCTATCACCAACAATCAATACCAGTGGCATAATAAACACGTGACCTTTGGCGATAGAAAAATACTACCACCATTATCCAGCCACCTGACCTGACATGACCTCGCAAAGATAACATTAAGATAAGTTATAGTAAAAAAAGTAACCTAATATAATTTTAGGTGTGATAAAAACGGTAATAATTATGTCAGGTTTTATTAAAAAAGATAACTCAAACGTAATCTTAGGTGTGATTCAAGATAACCTGAACTGATCTCGTAGAATAAACAAGATATCCCAAATATAATCTCACAGGATAACCAAAATTATCCTAAATACAATCTCATGATAACTAAGATAACACAGATATAATCTCATAACTAAGATAACCTAAATATAATCACATAAGATAACTAAGATAACGCAAATATAATCCCTAACTTCAACCCATCCTAGAAAAAAAATACCACCATCCAATCCTTCCTACCGCTATTTGACCCCGTGACCTTTGACCCACCCCCCCATAGAGGTCAGCAGAGAGCAACAATGCATTAGTTTATTATGACTCCCAATATGCTTCTCGCCTCTCCAAAAAAAATCCAAAACTGTAACATAACTACAGCTGCGGGATTACATTACCAGTCCGGGTACAAAATTATGGTACAGATACAGTTACAAAACGAGGGTACAGCTACAAAATTATAGTACATACACAAGTACAAAACCAGGGTACAGCTACAGGTACAAAATTAAGGTACAGATACAGGTACAAAATGAAGGCACAGCTACAAAATTATGGTGCAGATAGAGAGAGGGTGAAGGCACAAATACAGGTACAAAATGAAGGTACAGCTACAAAATTATGGTACAGATAGAGAGAGAGGATGAAGGCACAAATACAGCTACACAATGAAGGTACAGGTACAGAGTGAGGATAAAGGTACAAAAAGTCAGGTTCAAGATTAGTAAGAAAAAATAAAGATAAAATTAGAGAGACTTGTTTGGCTACAAGTTCACCTACAGGAACAGCTACAAGGAATACAATTACAGGAACCGGTATAAATGCAAGTACAATTACATAATACAGGGAAATTACAGGTGGAAATACAATCCAGTTACAGTAACCCCCATACAGTTTACAGATTCCTCCTCCCCCACACTCTCCTTATACAACCAGGGTACAGGAGAAATACATAAATTACAAAAAAATAAAAAATAAATCTGTCACTGTATTCGCCACTCTGTCAAGTGTTTCTGAATACCTCTCCACTTCTTCCTTTTAATCACCAATAGCCGCGTCGTGTCGAGTGGCTCGCCTTGTTGGGAGCTTTTGAGCACCCTGGGGAGGGGGGGAGGGAAGAGAGGGGAGGGAGGGGAAGGAGAGGGGAGGGAGGGGAAGGAGGGGGGAGGGAGGGGAGAGAGGGGGAGGGGAGAGGGGGAGGAGGGGAGGAGGGGAGGTGGGATGAGGTGGTTGTTACGAGTGGGCAGATATGGGATGGAAGGATCAGGAAGGAGGGAGAGGGTGGGTGGGAGGAAAGGTGGAAGGAAGAAGGATGAGGGAAGGAGAAAGAAAGAAAGAAAGAAAGGAAGGAAGGAAGAAGGAAGGGGAAGGTTGTGGAGGGTAAGGATTAATGAGACTGATCGCTGACGCACGAGTCTTGTTGTCCACCTTCCCTCCTTCCCTTCCCCCCCCTGCCCCCTTCCCTTCCCTCCCACTCCTCTCTCCCTCCCTCTCTCCCATCCTCTCTGTCTTTTCCTCCATCCCTCCCATTTCCTTCCATCCCCTGCTCCCCTTCCCTCCTCTCCCTTTGCTCTCTCCCCCCAACAAGACTCACTACCATCACATCACAACTATTTTTACCATTACAATTAACCCCACCAGCACCACTACAACAACCACCACTACAACCACCACCACCATTACCACTCCCAGCGCTACCATTACTATCACCACTATCTATACTACCACGCCTACCACTACAACTGCCATTAATACCACAACCCCCCCAACTACCACCACCGCTAGGACTACAACTACCACTACCAACACCACTACAAGAACCACCACCACCACAACAACTACCACCACTACAACAACCACCACCACAACAACTACCGCCACTACAACAACCACCACCACACCCACCACAACAACAACTACCACCACCACTACAACAACCACCACCACAACTACAACCACCACCTTAACTACTACCACCACCACTACCAGAACAAAAACTACCACCCTCACTACGGGGGGCGGGGTTAAAGGTCAAAAATGAGAGGGAAAGAAAATGGGGGAAAACGAATGAGAAAGCGAGAAGGAAAAGAGAGAAAGTGGAGGGAAAGAGAGAATGGAAGAGAGAACGAGAGCAAGAAGAAGGGGAAGAAGAGAGAGAGAGAGATAGAGTAAAAACAAGGAGGGGAGAGCGAGAGCAAGAAGGATGGGAGAAAGAGAAGGTAGAGGGAAAAAGCGAAAGGGAAGAGAAGAAAAGGAAAAGGCTAAACGAGGTGAGATAAGAAGAGGCAAGAGAAAAAGGGGGAATAAAATAAAGAAAAAGACAGATAAAGGGAGAACTGTGACCAAAACGGGATGTGGGCGGAGAGAGAGAGAGAGAGAGAGAGCAGAATAATACCTTTCAGGAAAAAAAATCACGAATCACCTTAAAACAGTGAAAGACAGGACGGACGGACGGACGGACACTCTCTCTCTCTCTCTCTCTCTCTCTCTCTCTTAACTCTTACGACTAATCAATCTACTGTAATCTCTCTTACTGGCGGTGTGATAAGACCTCTTGACTGGCGTAAACGTAACCCAAGAAAACAAAAATAACATAAAATTCTCAGTAATTCCTACGATAAAATTTTCCTCCTAACTGATGACGTGAAAACCCCACTGGCAGTCTCACTTCAGCTGCGGCAACAATAAGGATTCTCACAAATTCTTGCCACAATTTTTTCCCGTAACTGGTGAGTGACATCATCAACCCCCGCCCCGTCCTTCTCCACCACACAACGATACACATTAAACCGAGACCAGACAAAGATGGCGTCAATATTGCACCGAGACTCGACCCTGATTCCCATTCGCAGTTACCGGGGAAATGCGTTGTATGGCTCCGTGACTGCGAGTATGGTGGAAGGTGTGTACCGGGAGATAAGGTACCGATATGAGTGATACTGGGAGACCGTCTTCCTAACTAACAGACACCGGTAGACTGTCTTTACCTACAGAGAACGGACGTCTTCAAATAGCACAGACTATCAATTATAATAATAATAATATTCGCTTCACATAAATAGGTAATTGACAAATTAAAATAAAATAAAATATTAAATAAATAAATACAATTAATCAGTAAAAACTGAACCAACGACAAATAAAATTAAATTTTGTAAGTAGTAGGCAGCTGCCAAACAGGGAGGTACTACCGCCTGGGAAGATATTGGAAGCATAATGTGTTGTCTAATGGTAGACCCTGCTGCCATATGGCATCACGAAAATTGTGACCAAGTCCCAGGTTGCTAATCTGACTTTCTGCCTCATTTACACACAATTGCAGGGTCTCAATTGTTTCTCTTACTATTGACAACACAACATACATATATTGTTTCTCACTATTGATCTTTTTTAATTGTTATATTTTTTATGGTTCTTTATTATTATTTTTTATTATTATATTATTTTATTATTTTTATTTTGTATTTTTTATTAAAAATTATACTTATCTGAATTATTATTATTATTATTATTATTATTATTAAATATTCGCCCCCCAGGCCCCAATGTGGGTCAGTGACCTGTGCCCGGGTGGGCTAATCCCTGTAAAAAAAATATACAATAAAAAAAATAAAAATAAAATAAATAAAAGTTTAATCAATTACTAAATAAAAAGTAAATAATTATCAATAGACTAAAAATACCTAATTAATTAAGGCCCAATTATCATTAGAAAAACATTAAATATCAATTGTAATAAAAACAAACAATGAAAATGTAAAACAGGATGAAAATGTAAACAAACTGAACGAAAATAACAAACCGAACAAGAATGTAAACAAACAATGAAAAAGTAAACAAACCGAATTAAAACGTAAACAAACAGCGCGTGACCTTGATTAACGGGACCTGTGACTAGCTGCAGCGATAACCCCAGGAAGTGACCACTCGAGAGCTCTTGATGAGGAGTTGATTACCACCTTCACTGATAACACCCGAGAGATCACACAAGATAACACATCGGTACATTATCCAACCTACTGATAACAGCCTCCACCACGCGTCCACACTTACCCTTTACACGCTCTAATGAGGGACTTTTTTTGCTTTACCTATCTATACTAATCTTGTTATGTCTCTCTGTTTATGTGAGAAGAGAAGAGGCAGAGAAGAGAAAGAGACAGACAGAGCAGAGAAAGAGACAGAGCAGAGAAAGAGACAGAAAGAGAAGAGACAGACATACGGACGAGAAGAGAGGAGAAGAGAGACGCTCTGCTGGAGGTGGTTAACCCCGGAGCAGGTCGAACACTGTACCCTCCCCCTTCAGTTGGATTCAGAAACGTGACTACATCTTCACCCAACAGATCAACGGATGTATGTATGTTAGTCTGTCAATTCTAACTGGATATATAAAAGAATCTGTTGGTGGTGAAGCCAATGTCCCTCACACACTAGTCTATCAAGCCTCTTACAGTGTCCTCACTATGATGGTGTGTGTGGTGGTGGCAGTCATCGATATTTAACGGTGGGCACTAGGTGGCACGCGTGGGACTAAGGGGGGGGGGGGGAAATTCCTGTTCCTGTAGTGGTGAAGATGGGGGGTGTAAGGTACAGTTACCTTCGGCCGGGTATAAGATCACCTGGGGCCGCGGGTGGGTCCCCCTATCACTGTGTTGACCTGGGGCCGCGGGTGGGTCCCCCTATCACTGTGTTGAACTTGGGTGTGGTCTAACTGTTACCCCACACTTTTTACCTCTGCTGCCGGACTGACCTCCCTCCCGCACCTCCCACCGCGTCTCGGTAGTCTCACTAAAGTCGATGGTCGATCTTGCAATGCAGTCTACCTGTTCACTCACAGTCTCTGGTGTTACAGTGACCAAATATCCACACTGACACAATGTTTTATACCACCTGAAGAATGCCCCCTCCCCGTGCTTATTTCACCTGTGTGAGCGAATGTTCAAGTGATCATCTGCTTATTACGTACAGTACATTAGCTTACTAACAGCGTTCTCTATCTCATTAAGTGTCAATCTCGCCATTTGCACTGCCCGAGGAGCAGAAAGTAAGTCCGAAAATAATTCCTGTTATTTGCGTTTGACGAACTGTACTGCCGGCATTATACTTGAAGCCATCTGGGCAGCCGTCTACAGCTGTAAGATATCCCTGGCGAATTTCGACTGCATGGACATATGTAGATCTCTCAGTGTATTAGTTACCTCTCTGTAGGCGAGCACAGGGCGTGGAAGCGGTTGTGTGTTCGTGAGTTCCATGACAGAAGGTCCGTGTTGGAGTAGCCGGCGGCGGGTCAGCTACAGTACGTGATATCATCTTGGGTGAGGGCTTTCTCCGACACGTTGGGGTCCCTGTCTCTCCCCTCCCCATACATCTGGCCCCCCGTCTCTCCCCCTCCCCATACATCTGGCCCCCCGTCTCTCCCCCTCCCCATACATCTGGCCCCTGTCTCTCCCTCCCCCATACATCTGGCCACCGTCTCTCCCTCCCCATCATCTGGGCCCTGTCTCCCCTCCCCATACATCTGGCCCTCTCTCCCTCTCCCTCCCCATACATCTGGCCCGTCTCTCCCTCCCCATACATCTGGCCCCTGTCTCTCCTCCCATACATCTGGCCCCGTCTCTCCCCTCCCCCATACATCTGGCCCCCTGTCTCTCCCCCCCTCCCCATACATCTGGCCCCTGTCTCTCCCCTCCCCATACATCTGGCCCCCCTGTCTCTCCCCCTCCCCCATACATCTGGCCCTGTCTCTCCCCCTCCCCATACATCTGGCCCCTGTCTCCCCTCCCCATACATCTGACCCCTGGCCCCTCTCCCATACATCTGGCCCTGTCTCTCCTCTCCCCTCCCCATACATCTGGCCCCGTCTCTCCCCTCCCCATACATCTGGCCCCTGTCTCTCCCTCCCCTCCCCATACATCTCTCTCCCTCCCCATACATCTGGCCCCTCTCTCCCCCCCCCCCCTCTCTCCCCTCCCCCATACATCTGGCCCCCTCTCCCCCCCATACATCTGGCCCCTGTCTCTCCCCTCCCCATACATCTGGCCCCGTCTCTCCCCTCCCATACATCTGGCCCCTGTCTCTCCCCCTCCCCATGCATTCCTCCCCTCCATCTGGCCACCGTCTCTCCCCTCCCCATACATCTGGCCACCTGGCCTCTCTCCTCCCCATACATCTGGCCCCTCTCTCCCCCTCCCCATACATCTGGCCCCTGTCTCTCTCCCCCTCCCCATACATCTGCCCCTGTCCTCCCTCTCCCTCCCCATACATCTGGCCCGTCTCTCCCTCCCCATACATCTGGCCCCCTCTCCCCTCCCCTCTGGGTCTCCCTCCCATACATCTGGCCCCTGTCTCTCCCTCCCCATACATCTGGCCCCCGTCTCTCCCTCCCATACATCTGGCCGTCTCTCCCCCTCCCCATACATCTGGCCCTGTCTCTCCCCCCTCCTCCTCCCTCCCCATACATCTGGCCCGGTCTCTCCCCCTCCCTTTACCTCTTGCCCGTCTCTCCCCACTTACACTACCCCTCCCCTTACACCTGTCTCTCCCCTACCCCCGTGCCTCCATCTCTCCCCACTTACCCTCTCCCTACCATTCCTCATATCTCTCCCCACTAACCCCCTTCTCCTCCCTTTACCCACGTCCCTCCCCATTTACTCGCCCCGTCTAGTCTCCCTGGGACATAAAACCAGAACACGGGGGGCAGGTGTGAAGGGTAAAATATGGATGGGTTTACAAGATGCACTATCAGGCCAGTTGGTCCGCTTGGTCACCTCCTCCACCTACTCCTCCATTGCCTCATCTCCCTCCTCCATCTCCATTTCCACTACTCCCACCATCACCATCACCATCATCACCACCACCACCACCCACCCCCCCCTCCATTACGACCACTTCCTCAACCACCCCCTTGACTACCCTCCCAAAATCCATTACCCTTTTCCATTAACAACATACCGATAAATGACTCCATACACCACACACCCAACAACTCTCCCTACACCGGTTCACTACAATAACCCTGGCAATGTTTATACTTTACGCCAGGTGATGTTACTGCCGTCTCATATCACCTTTAAGTCAATTTGTTCCTGCTTCAGTTAGGAATTTATTTGTTTTTCGTCGCCTCGTCTTTATCAACATTATAATATAAGAGTTCTTTGGTCTATGTTTTAGTGCACTGACTTGGGATCACCTGAAGATTAACCACCCTAACACTATTTGGAGGATAAGGTAAAATAAGGTAAGGTAAGGCAAGGCAAGGCACGGCAAGGTAAGGCAAGGCACGGCAAGGTAAGGCAAGGCAAGGCAAGGATAGGATAGACGTGAAACCATCATCTAACGAACTGTATAAAGATGAAGGTCCGTTATATCAAGGGTACGTTAGATATGAAACCCTTATCTAACGGATCGTATAGAGAAAGAAGCCCGTTATATGGAGGTTTCACTATATCAACAAAAACACAACTGGATTATAGATATAGCAATATAATCTTAAGTTATTTTTTAGCAATACTTATTCCTACCAGACTCCCACCCACCCGTGTGTGAACCGTATGAAGGAGACAGGAAGAAAGAGTAAAGAATGTCCAAACAAAAGTAAAATAATGAAGAATAAAGGAAGAAAAACAAAGGAAAACATCAAAACAAGAAGGGAAGAATAACATGAAGAAAAGTGTCAAAACATATATAAAAAACACAACAAAAGGTGAAGACGACAGGTAGAACACACACACACACTGACAAATATTAACAGATGTCTACCAGTGTCAGTGGCCCTCAAAGTGCCGTCAGCGACAAACACTTCCGTCCGCCCACAACAGATTTCAACAGATGGCCACCAATCACTTACTCCCGACGCACTCTGTACCATCTAAAGCGTGGGAACGGTTATCCTGATGGCAGTGTTATCGCGCGACTCAAGTCACTGAACATATTCCACGCGCGGAGCCGTAGACAAGGCCGTCATACACATAAGCCCATTAGAACCGTAACCTCCACTAGGAAACCGGAGAAACCCACCCCTGACAGACCATACCACTACACTGAAGTTCCACGGATATGGTATGATCTCCCGTCTTTACTGCTATCCAATGTCACTTCCCTAGCTAACAAGTTCGACGAGCTGGCAACTACAGTCAGGTCAGCCGCCGCGAGCGTCGTTGCCATATGTGAGGCTTGGCAAATTGTGCCTGAAACGTGTCATATTGAGGGATATCAACTCTTTCATCACCTTCGTTCACATAGACGCGAAGGGGGCGTTGCCCTCTTCTGTCAAGATGACCTGCGCCCGTCACGCCCGGATGTTCAAGTCCCAGTAGATGTGGAAGCATTATGGGTACGTGTCGTGCCACGGGCCCACCCGCGCAACACTGCTTCCATCATAATCTGTGTGGCATACCATCCGCCTCGCTCACCCACCAGAGACACTCTTATCAATCATCTCATCACCACCTCAGACCACCTCAGAGTTAGGTGCCCATGTGCCAAGTTAGTATTATGTGGGGATTTTAATGAAATTGACACCACTGATATCCAGGACCAGCTATCACTATCACAAGTTGTGACCTTCCCCACACACGGTCAAAATACCCTTGACCTTATCTTAACTGACTTAGCGGACCAGTACCAACCACCTCAACCAATGCCTCCTATCGGGTGTAGCACACACTTATCAGTGCTCTGGTCCCCAGCTGCCACTCCCACTCAAGTCCAGAGACCCTACATCAAGACCTACAGGCCGATTACTGACTCTGCAGTGCGCCTCTTCGGGCAGTGGATAGTTCACCATCCCTGGACTGAAGTACTTAGCGTGGATGACGTGGAAACCAAATGGATAAATTATACCAACACCACCACGGAAGCTCACCACCACTTCTTCCCCGAGAAGTCCGTCAGATTTCACCCAGCTGACTTGCCCTGAATCACACCTCGGATCAAAAGACTTATGCAGCAGAGAGACAGAGCCTTTCATCTCAATGACCACATCCGCTACAGGTCCCTTCGCAACCGAGTCATCCGCGAAATACGCACTGCAAAGAAGTCCCACTACCCAACCAAATTACAACACCTGAAGCAGACCAACATCAGTCTATGGTATGGTAAGCTTAAAGAACTCTGTGGACTAAACAATAAGACACACCCCCTCCCCTTCCTTAGCCATCTCACTAATGTTGACGCAGCTGAGCAAACAATAACCATTTCGCTACTATATGCCAGACGCTCCCCCGGCTTGACACAACCACTCTCCCTGCTTACCTACCAGCCCCCCTTCCCACTGACTTAGTGGAAGAATTTGAAGTAGCAAAACGCCTGGAAAAACTAAAATTAAAACGCTCTACCACCCCCATTGACTTACCAATGAAACTCTTCAAGGAGTTCTCCCCGGAGCTTGCTAAACCCCTATGCTCCATCATCAATGCTTCTCTCAGTCAAGCCAGATGCCCAGCTGACTGGAAGACCTCTTATGTATCACCAGTGCTCAAGTCAACCAGCCCACAATCCTTAAATCAGCTGCGACCTATTGCAATCACCCCAATACCCAGCCTAATCTGTGAAAGTTTTGTGTTCGACTGGGCTTATGCTGATATTGCAGGAGTCGTAGACCCTCAGCAATTTGGCAACATGAAAACTTCCTCCACCACTCACTGTCTTGTCAGCTTTCTCGATTACATATGCCGCCATCTCGAGAAACGAAAAACGTCTGTAGCTGTCGCCTTCATTGATTTCACAAAAGCGTTCGACCTAGTCGACCACAATATAATCATCAACAAAGCTATTGACCTCGGGCTTCGGAGAAGTCTTATACCATGGCTTACAGACTTCCTCAGTGACCGACGCCAAGCTGTACGCTTCCGAGGGGCTGTCTCCACCTTTCAGTCACTCACCTGCGGCGTCCCCCAAGGCACCAAGATGGGACACTCTGCTTCCTTATGCTCATCAATGATGCCTGAGAGGAAACCCCTGCTCGCTGGAAATATGTCGACGACTCACCATTGGGGTGGCGTCAACAATTCTGCTCCCAACTATACCGCCCTTCAGGATTTATTGAACGGTCTCCAAAACTGGGCCACCAACAACCATGTCACCATCAACCATACCAAGACCATGGTTATGCACATCAACCTCTCCTCCGACATTGTCCCACCTCCTTCCATTACTCTAGGTCCGAACACACTCCAGGTTGTAGATTCACGAAGCTCCTCGGCGTCACCATAGACAACAAACTAAATTGGAAACCACACGTCAGTGAAGTTGTCAAATCCTCCAGTTTCCGTCTCCACCTCCTCCGCCGACTCAAGTCCCTCGGAGTTCCTGCACGAGCTCCTCAGTGTTTACACAACATTCATACTGAAAGCTCACCTATGCCTCCCCACCTGTGATGTAACCTCCTAAATGCCACACAAGCGTAAACACCTAGAAAAAGTGCAAAGAGGGCATACAGATTATTCTCTCCCCTTCCTACTCACATATCCAGAAGCGCTCAACACACTGACCCTTTTCGACTCTCACTGACCTCCACCACGACCTCATCTGCAAATTTATTTAGAAAGAAAAGCTTCTACACCTCCCGACACCGGCTCCTACTACCACCTGAGATCCCTTGTCCGAGAATTGCTGTTCGACACCACAACCGCATCCAGCCCATGTCGTTGCACGAACTTGATCTCGCTATAAGAACAGCCCAGTCCCAACCATTGTAAAATTATCAATAACTTGCCAATAAATCGGTGTATTCACTCCCCGGTAAACACTGCTCCTTACACCTATCACTATGTTGAAACTCAGAACTGTAGTTTAGAGCTTTTCCCCATCCCAAGTTTTTATATGTCTTATTTGTGTCACTTATGTTACTTGTATATTATTTGTAATTCGTAACCCATTCCCCAAATATGTAACTGTATATTTTCAGCTTCTGGCTGCCAAGCTCTTTCAATAAACCGTTAGTGTGTATTATTATTACACACACACACACACACATCAACCGCATCCAGCCCATACGTGCACGAACTGATCGCTATAAGAACAGCCCAGTCCCAACCATTGAAAAAATTATCAATAACTTGTAATAAACCAGTGTATTCACTCCCAGTAAATACTACTTCTTGCACTGTCACTATGTTGAAATGCACTGTAGTTTGAGCTTTTCCCCATCTAGTTATTATATATCTTATTTGTATCACTTATGTTACTTGTATATTATTTGTAATTCGAAACCCATTCCTCAAATATGTAACTGTATATTTTCAGCCTTCTGGCTGCCAAGCTCTTTCAATAAACCGCTAATTATTATTATTATTATTAGACAGCTACCAAACAGGGAGGTACTACCGCCTGGGAAGATATTGGAAGCAAAATGTATTCTAATGGTAGACCCTGCTGCTATATGGCATCACGAAAATTGTGACCAAGTCCCAGTTGAGGGAAAATGGGCTGTTATTGTTACCTGTTTTGATGGGAGGGGTGTTGCAAAGTCTCTCTCTCACTCTTTTTTTCTCTCCCTCTTCATTTCTCTTCCTCCTCGTCTCTCTCTCTCTCTCCCTCTCTCCTCCTTTCATGTCACGAGGATGTATCAGTTGTACAAGCAATAGTTCAACAGCCATTGTACCAGACCTGCGCCTTCCACGCACTCGTCTTCCTCGACTACGTTACGAGTTGTGAGTTAGACGACTCATGGCTCATAATGCACCATTTTAAGAGACAAATGGGACGACATACTGAGAGGACCGCCATACTCCGCGTCCTGAGAATGATCCACGAGCTCCCTTTGGACATCGACATGTCTGCTCACTGGACCGGATACAACAGTCTTTTGCCCTCCTACACCCCGGTCCACACTCACAACGTGCTCAGATGTCGCGCCCAGAGGTATGGCCGGTTCTACGATGTTGGCACCAGCTGATTCATCCCCCACTCATTTATTCACTATCATATCAGCCATTCATCGCATAACCCGTCCAAAAACCAAAACAACAACACCAAGAAAAAGAAGACAGAAGGCCATCAGAGTAATAAAGTGCAAGAATGTTGACCAAGAATAAAAAACCCTCAAGAATGACTCAGAAGAACAAAGAACCAACATCATCACTACATCACTACCAACATCTTCACTACACTACCAACATCATCACTACCAACATCTTCATTACACTACCAACATCATCACTACCAACATCATCACTACCAACATCTTCACTACACTACCAACATCATCACTACCAACATCATCACTACCAACATCTTCACTACACTACCAACATCATCACTACCAACATCTTCACTACACTACACTACCAACATCATCACTACATCACTACCAACATCTTCACTACACCACCAACGTCATCACTACATCACTACCAAATCATCACTACCAACATCATCACTACCAACATCATCACTACCAACATCTTCACTACACTACCAACATCATCACTACCAACATCTTCACTACACTACACTACCAACATCATCACTACATCACTACCAACATCTTCACTACACCACCAACATCATCACTACATCACTACCAACATCTTTACTACACTACCAACATCATCACTACCAACATCTTCACTACACTACCAACATCATCACTACCAACATCATCACTACCAACATCTTCACTACACTACCAACATCATCACTACCATCATCTTCACTACACTACACTACCAACATCATCACTAAATCACAACCAACATCTTCACCACACCACCAACGTCATCACTATAGCATAAGAAAGTTGTCTTTACCCCCAAATTTCAATTTCATATACTGTTCTTCCCTCATCACCACCCCCAGAAAGTTAGATAAAAATGAGTGAATTCGATACAGATGTAGAGTACCTGGGGACCTATCACCCATATTACAAAAGTTTAAGAATGCTTCTCCTTGAAGAAGTGTGCCTGATAATGGAAAACACAAGTCGTCCTTTCGGCCAGCGTGTCCTGTATGTCGAAGAGGACTACTTACAGTACCTGCCTCCTCTGGTACCCGGTGAGGGAGTGTTCCTAGTGGTGTCACTGGGAGAGGATGTTTTCCACTGTGTATCCATGTACCGGTGTCCCGATGGCCGGTACCTCTACCACGACTCCACACCCCGGCCAGTACATGTTTGCTTTCATGAATACGTGGACCGTCACGGCATCCCCTACGAGGATGTATCAGTTGTACAAGCAATAGTTCAACAGCCATTGTACCAGACCTGCGCCTTCCACGCACTCGTCTTCCTCGACTACGTTACGAGTTGTGAGTTAGACGACTCATGGCTCATAATGCACCATTTTAAGAGACAAATGGGACGACATACTGAGAGGACCGCCATACTCCGCGTCCTGAGAATGATCCACGAGCTCCCTTTTGACATCGACATGTCTGCTCACTGGACCGGATACAACAGTCTTTTGCCCTCCTACACCCCGGTCCACACTCACAACGTGCTCAGATGTCGCGCCCAGAGGTATGGCCGGTTCTACGATGTTGGCACCGGCTGATTCATCCCCCACTCATTTATTCACTATCATATCAGCCATTCATCGCATAACCCGTCCAAAAACCAAAACAACAACACCAAGAAAAAGAAGACAGTAGGCCATCAGAGTAATAAAGTGCAAGAATGATGACCAAGAATAAAAAAACCCTCAAGAATGACTCAGAAGAACAATGAAGACAGCAGCTCCGGCCGAAATAGCCGAAAGGCGAAGTGGCCAGATATTCTAAAACAACAACTCCACATATCAAGAAGCGCTCAACACACTGACCCTTTCGACTCTCACTGACCATCACCACGACCTCATCTGCAAATTTGGTAAGAAGCTTCTACACCATCCTCGACACCAGCTCCTACTACCACCTGAGATCCCTAGTCCGAGAATTGCTGTTCGACACCACAACCGCATCCAGCCCATACGTGCACGACTGTCGCTATAAGAACAGCCCAGTCCCAACCATTGTAAAAATTATCAATAACTTGTAATAAACCAGTGTATTCACTCCCAGTAAACACTACTCCTTGCACTGTCACTATGTTGAAATGAACTGTATTTTGAGCTTTTCCCCATCTAGTTATTATATGTCTTATTTGTGTCACTTATGTTACTCGTATATTATTTGTAATTCGAAACCCATTCCCCAAATATGTAACTGTATATTTTCAGCCTTCTGGCTGCCAAGCTCTTTCAATAAACCGTTAATTATTATTATTATTATTATTATTATTATTATTATTATTATTACACACACACACATAGTGTCGGTTTACGTACCCAGTATACAAACGAGCGACCTCCAGCATCAACAGTGATTCATAAGTGAGGGAACCAAGTCAGGCAGGGAGAGGAGGAGGAGGAGGGAGAGGAGGAGGAGGAGGGAGAGGAGGAGAGGAGGAGGAGGAGGGAGAGGAGGAGGGGTTCATCCGGTGGGTTCCCGTCAACACTGTGTTATGAGGAGACTCTTAATGTGTGCTATGAAGAGACTCAGCGTCTCTCTCTTCAGGTATAATCTAACGAGATATACCTGTATGTTCATAATAATCTTTTATCTATTCTCCCTGGTGTAAATATCTCCACTGATATTCTTTTTTTTTGTCGTTTCCTGCCGTCACAAGTAGTTATAAAAAAAATCGTCCTGGTTGGTAGTCTCCAGCGATGACCTGTCGTGTGTAGCTAAGGAAGAGGAGCCATTGGTTGTGTTTATGGGTAGGGAGGTTGGGATTCGGATTGGAAGTACAAGGGAGGGGAGACCGTGAGTCGAGATCTGAGAGAACAACACACACACACACACACACACACAACATCTGCAGAATACTCAAAACTTCCCATAAGTGTACAGTACCTTCATCCATAATACATTCAACATACTCGCTACACGCCTGGTAATTCGAACTTTATTAGAGAAGGTCAATTGCGTATCTGTGGATCAGGTAAGTAAGCAATACGCACACCAGCTTATTTTACCTGATAACTCAACACCCTAACGTTACCTGTTGGATTAAGTTACGTTAGCGTTAGAGTGGTTAGGTTAAGTTAGGTTACGTTAGCGTTAGGGTGGTTAGGTTAAGTTAGGTTAGGTTAGCGTTAGGGTGGGTAGGTTAGCGTTAGGGTGGTTAAGTTAAGTTAGCGTGGTTAGATTAGGTTAGCATTAGGATGGTTAAGTTAGGTGAGGTTAGGTTACCATTAGGGTGGTTAAGTTAGGTGAGGTTAGGTTAGCGTTAGGGTGGTTAGGTTAGGTTAGCATTAGGATGGTTAAGTTAGGTTAGCGTTATGGTGGTTAGGTTAGGTATATAAAACTAGACAAAAATAAAAACATCTGGTTGTGACAATTTTATATAAACACAGATGGGAGAGAGTAATCATTCACAAGAACAAAACAATCCCATAAACACTCGGATATAAACATTTAACAACTGACAAAATTAAACAAAACTAAAAACAAGCCATAGACCAAACTTTTACCCCAATTAAACATTTCAAACTGCGCCACACAACACAAACACACCACAACAGCAACAATACACACACAACAGCAACACAATACACACACAACAACACCACAAACAACACACCACAACAATAGAACTACCCACCAAATCAACCAATATAACTGTTAAACCACACAATACTGTACAGCACACAGATCAATACCAGTTTAATTTTCACCCAAGTAGATAACTGCTCGATGGCTACACTGTACTGTACACACGAAACAAGACCAAATACCTGAAGAAGAACAAATATACAGGGTGTCCATAAACGATTACCCTGATTAAAACATGAGTATATCTAATATACTATAGGAATAGCCGTGTGTGTGTGTGTGTCTGTTCTGGGCAGCCGAAACGGCACAATCGTTTTTCATCAAACTTGGTGGAAAAATCGCAAAAAATTCGTAGAGTGGAACAAACCTGTTCCTACGTCGATGGTTTCTTTAGGAAGGCATTAATTAACCATTTTATTTAAACTGGAACACGATGTCGCTGTCAGCCGGACGGCGAGCCGGGCATGAAGGGCCCACAATCACTTGTTGTTTTTAGGGCAATTATTTATGGACACCATGTATATCAAACTTAGACCATAAGAAACTAGACTAAGAAAAATAACTATCTGAAATTGACACCACATGAAACTAGATTAAAAAGAGGTTGAAAATCACGATAGGCAAACCATGAAACGCCAAAATTACACTAAAATTAGTTATAATTCGCGATAATAAACCACGCAACACCAACCCCCCCTCCCCCCAATAAAAACCAGTTATAATTCACTATAATAAACCACGCAAACGCCAATAGCCTCCAAAAAACACACTAAAAACCTGCCATAACTCACAATAAACCACGAAAAAACACTGAGCATCGACCATTTAAAAGTGTAATCGAGCAAGGCGCCAATCCACACCGGGTAGAATGCGAGCCTAAGAAGAGTGTAAACAAGACCTACCTGCTGGTGCTCTGAGATTAATATCAGAACACCTACAGGAGGAATCGTCAAGGTGTTTTAGAAAGTCTATTATTATACACTGTAGCTCTGCCGTGGCTAAATTACAGCTATAGTTAAGTTACAGCTATAGTTAAGTTACAGTTTTTAAGTTAGTTGTTAAATTATAGTTAAATTAAAGTTGTTAAATTATAGTTAAGTTAGAGTTGTTAAATTATAGTTAAGTTAGAGTTGTTAAATTATAGTTAAGTTAGAGTTGTTAAATTATAGTTAAGTTAGTTACCTTTGATAAGTTAGATACAGTTGTTAAGTTAGTTACAGTTAAATGAGTTGTGTTAGTTACAGACAGTCAAGTTGAAGTTACAGTTGAGTTACACAATTCGACCACTACAGAAGACACGGACAAATCTATTCCTTTGATTTCGTTAGCTTACAACACACACACACACACAGACCAACCCACACCATCCACCTACAACACAAACCAACTCAAAACAAACACCCCACAATATCCACCCACAAAACAGACCAACCCACAACACAAACCAACCCACAACATCCACCAACACCAACCACCCACCCACAATAATATCCCCCCACGATACCCATACCAACAGCACCCAACCACAACCACAACATCCACCCACAACACACACATCCACCCGCTACACACTCGCCAATATTGTATGTGGGGGACAAAACGAAGCCACAACTAGGGAGAATACTGCATTGAGGTGAGGTGACCAGGAACACGACCCAGTAAAATAAGTTACCAACCAGCCTCCCAGCACAAGGTCACACAGTCAGGTTAGATCTGGTTAGGTAAGATCAGGCTAGGTCACATCGGGTTGGGTTAAGGGGGGTACTCGACCTGTAACCACCAGAAAACCTAACTTCGCCTCTTTGCTCCATGATGGCAACCGCAGTCAAAACTTTTTAAATTCTTGCCTTTATATTTCATCCCGTAAATGGAGGCTGAGAGGACTCCCACGTTAGTATTTCATTCCCAAATTGTGGACGAGAGGACGAGTGTGTTGACGCTTCTATCCCGCATACGCAGATAGAACGCATATATTTGTTTTAATTCGGATCACGTAAAGATTAGCCAGCTCCTTCCCAGCTTATTTCACCTGAAGATTAACCACCCAAACGCTACAAGTGGGTAAGGTTAGGTTAGGTTAGCGTAAGGTTGAGTTAGGTCAGATACAGGAAGGAAATAGATACACACTGGTCCTGAAATAGACTAGTGAATGGGTGGAACAAGGCCCCGAATAACGTCATTTACTATCTGTGTCACGCTCGCTAGTGTTAAATATACTGTAGATGGGGCAGATACACGACTGATAATGGCTGGGTGTAAATAGAAACTGGCCTCGCTGTGTCCTATATTCTAGTATTTACATACATACATACATACATATAAATACATACATACACATACATACATATATATACATGCATACATACACACACTCAACCATGCACAAACACTTAAGCACGCGAACACACTTTCAAGCACGCACGCACACGCACACACATCATTCATTCATTCATTACCATATTAAAGAGATGTTCAGCCATGGTACTGTACTCCCCCCACCTCAAGACCCTATAATACTTGTACCACCAGTCACTAACCACCACCAGTCACTAACCACCACCAGTCACCGGCATGCACTCCACTCATTCAGTCGATGTCATACAGTCTTCTCACTCATGCACATTACTGCTTCCTGCATGTCCATTTTGCTAACTCCCAGTCCTTCATCCTAACTAACCATATCCTCTCCCTTTCTCTCTCCATATTTACTCTGTCTGTCTCTTTCTCTCATCCCTCTCCCTCTTTCTTTCATCTCTCTTCTCTGTCTTCCTCTCCCCCATCTCCCTATTTCTCTCATCCCTCTCCATCTCTTCTCTATCTCCCTCTTTCTCTCATCCCTCTCCCCTATCTCCCTCTTCTCTATCTCCCTGTCTCTCATTCCTCTCCACTATAATATCTCTCTCTCTTTAACACCACCACATTATGCATTTTAAATTACAGTATAAAAAAAAATCTCAACAAAATAACAGGTCGGAAACCATACTAATATGTGTACTTAAACAGTGTAGTGCAAAGGTTAATGTCCGGACAGTGCGGCGTATAGCCTAGCCTTGCCCCAAACACACAGAAGGGAGAGAGGGGGGGGTAGAGAGAGACAGAGAAAGGGGATATAGAAGGATATAGAGAGGAAAATGATCGAGACAGTCAGAAAGAAAGAAAGAGCAAGCAGAGACCAAACAATCACCTTCCTATGTACACTATTAACCCTTAATAATGCGTTCACTAACCTCTATTAAATTGAAACCTCTCTCTCTCTCACCTAACCTAAACTATTGTCTGCCAACTCGTAAATTATATCAAATGTTTCCCCCATCAAACATAATACCAGGTTAAAACTTTACATTACATAATTTTTTTTCACGATAATTCCGACGCTAAAATGGAAATGTTAAACGAGTTAAAATAATGTAAATTTATTAGTTTATCTATGCAATACCAAGGACTAATTTATCATTGGACAATACAAGGTGCAGTAGAGGTTAAGGTACAATATGCGTCTCTTTTAATATCTAAGGTAAGATTTCAATAACTAACACCACCATTACCAAACTCACTGGACATGAATCCTTTAATAAACATCAAGTCATCTCTGGTAATGTTAGGTCACAGTGATCTAGTTTTGAGGGACAGATAATTGGTCATGTTGTGTTTCATGTCTCCCTCTGATCCTATATACTAGAATTTATATACACAGAGTAAAACACCAGGTCGACTCTCCCCGAACTAGGTCACTCGCTGGAGGTTATTTTGGAACTAAGGAAGTCGAGGTTGTTTTAATTCCAGAGACAGTGAAATCAACTCTCTGGGTTGTAAATGGATGCAATTTCACAGGTAAACTCACATTGATACAACACATTTACAGTTACCTGCCCCCTGATACTACATCGCTTAGCCTGTGACCCAGTTTACGGGAGATCCAGGTCACAACACACGACAGTCAGGTGTTTGATCTAATGAGACATCGGGGTGACAACTTATTACACTTGAGGTACACAATTATCTATGTTATGTGATTGTTTCAGGTATACAGGTCACTCTAATAGTACAGTTTGTGTTGGGGACTAATGCAAGACTTGTACCAGTCAACAAACTTCATGGCCACAACCAGCTAGATCATTGTACCCTATTTATCAACATGTATTTGTCTTTTGTTTGCTTTAAATAAGTGCTGTACTAAATTAACACACAGTACTACAGCGTGAGAAGTGAAAGGTGTCCTGGCGTTGTAGAAGAGCACTGCCAGACTATCAGGGGTAACAGTGGTGCTCGCGAGCAACAGGTTGGGGACCCCTACCGTAGACACCTCGAGGTAGTAGATAATGACGAAAATACGATGTTATTTTACTTTGACTTTAGCAAAGCGTTTGACAGAGTACCGCATCAAAGGCTTCTGAGAAAAGTTAAGGTTCATGGTATCGAGGGGAAAGTTTTAAATTGGATAAAATCATGGCTCACCGATAAACACAGAGGGTCAACGTAGATGGTGTTAAATCTGAGTGGGGCTGTGTAACCAGTGGGGTTCCCCAGGGGTCAGTACTGGGCCCACTCTTGTTCATAATCTACATAAACGATCTAGATACTGGGGTCAGCAGTGACATAAGCAAGTTTGCAGATGACACCTAAATAGGGCGGCAGATTAATTCAGGGCAGGATGCAAATGCATTACAGGAGGATCTAAATAAACTGCAGGTGTGGTCTGAAAAATGGCAAATGAAATTCAACACTAGCAAGTGCAGCGTACTTAATATTGGTAGAACAAATACTGTCAACGTATACAGCCTTAACAACATCAACCTAGAGAAGTCGACTTGTGAAAGAGACCTAGGGGCACTTGCAAGCCCGGACCTGCGGCCTAGAAAACAGTGCGTTAATGTTCGAAATAAGGCAAACAGAGTGTTAGGTTTTATATCTAGAAGTGTAAGTAACAAGAGTGCAGAGGTCTTATTGCAACTATATCTTGCGCTAGTCAGGCCGCACCTCGATTATGCGGTTCAGTTTTGGTGCCCTTATTATAGAATGGATAATCAATTCACTGGAGTCGGTGCAGCGAAGAATGACGAAAATGATTCCGGGACTTATAAACCTTCCATATCAAGATAGGTTAAAGAAACTAAACTTGCATTCCCTAGAAAGACGAAGAGTGCGGGGAAATATGATAGAAGTATTTAAGTGGGTGAAAGGAATCAATAAAGGAGATATAGATAAAGTTCTTATAATATCCGAGCAGGATAGGACTCGTAGCAACGGATTTAAGTTGGATAAGTTTAGGTTTAGGAGGGAGATAGGAAGGAACTGGTTCACAAATAGGGTGGTGGACGAGTGGAACAAGCTTAGCAACTTTGTAACAGTGCTGGAACTCTGGAAAGTTTCAAAAGGAGGCTCGATAGATTCATGGATGGTAGAGTGGTAGTAACTCTCGACAGGAGCTGCCATGCACAGGCCAACCGGCCTATTGCAGACTCCTTATTTTCTTATGTTCTTAATATAACAAGTCAAACTCTCCAGTGAGACATCTGGCAATTCACCCCAGTACAGGGCATTAACTATGTGGGTGGGCGTGGCTGGTCGGCGGGCGTCGAGATAAGATATGTACAGTATATCTGTATCACCCATCAATGTTCTGGTTATTTATGAACCAATTAACACGACGCGGATATGTGTATATTGCTAGTTAAGATATGAGAGGTAAGTTTCCCTTTTTTTCAGGATATTTATAAACCAGAGATTTGGGGAGTGGCAGGTGAGGTAACATTATACCGCACCACAGATAAGATAAGTGTATCTCCCTTTTAGTCTGGATATCTGTGAGAGATAAGCGGGGGGGGGGGGCATGGCTATAATACTAGTACAAATATGACACATCTATCATTTTTCTTATGCTGGGATATCTATGATAAAGTCGGGTGTCACGACAACCTCGCACACAACTCATAACTTGATGCATCCAATTTGTTGAACACATTTTCCCACGAGGTTGACTCCCCTCCCCCAGGCGACAGTATACTTCAATAATACTCCATTTATATGTAAAGTGCTTCTGCATAGCTGATGCTTTTAGTGGATAGTGAAAACAACAAAAGCTAGAAGGCAGATTTCGTTGGCAGCTCTCCTGAACACTTGACACTAGAAGACAAGTATCACTATTCCTCTTATTGTATCGTTTAAAGTATTCAGTGACGTGTGGCACGCTGCTCTCAGGGTACAGTACAGTAGTCCTGATGTAGTTATGTCTGGTGAGAGACTTGTGTCTTAGCATGAGGCGTACAGTACACAATCTACATTAGAATCAATGTATTCCTTAACTCCTTGAGCACAATGACGCCACCCTATAAGTGCCACCACTTGACTCCCAATGACTTGATGATAGAACCCTCAGAGTACCACTGACAGTACGGACAGATAGCGGAGGCGAGCGTTCGGGTGGCCTTGTAGCCACTGCAGGGTGCAAGGGCACGCCTGGCGTTCATGATTGTTCAAGCTGGCGATGTTTTCGTGCCAACAGTAAACACTGATGATTCCTCTTTAATGCCATTTTGTCCTCTGGATCTCCGAGTATCATAGCTTCACTGCCCCCGTCTGACTGATCTTTAATATAAGGCAACTTATTTATATTTTATCACAGGAGAAAAGCTAATCATAATTACTTACCTATGAACACCTGAAGATTAGGCACCCCAGCTTATATCACACGGTGACTAAACACCCAACTTCTACCAGGAGGGGTTAGGTTATGTTAGCATTCGGGCGTTTAATCATCAGGTGACATAAGCAGGAGTGCCTAATTTTCACATGATCATACCCATGTGTATATTTTGACACAATTCATCAGGAAAAACTACTTGGCAAAAATTCAAAGCAGAAGATGAGGACTCAATGACACCCTAAGGAATAGAGTACAATATAGTATTTGCAAGGTAAGTACTCATATTTATCCGCCTACCTTACCCAGAGTACGAGTTTTTGTCTGGTGCTGCTGCCCTAATCTGAACCAGAGTACACGGGATCACGTGAAGATTATCCCCCCAAGCTTATTTCACCTGGTGGTTAAACACCCTAACACTACCTGGAAGGGTTAGGTTAGGTTAGGCTGGGTTAGGTTAGGCTGGGTGAGGTTAGGCTGGGTTAGGTTAGGCTGGGTTAGGTTATGTAAGGTTGGGTTATGTTATGTTAGGTTAGGCTATGTTGGGTTAGGTTAGGTAGTGTAGCTTATGGTGAAATTAGGTGGGGGGGGGGCTAATGTTCACATGATCCCTTCATTTTAAGGTAATGTGTTTCCCATTAACAGATGAGGGGAAAAGACAACGTAAGTATCTGTCTATGTATGAACTTGTGGGTTAATTCAACACAACTCTTAAGTCATGAAAAATCCTCATACAAGATCACACTGATTCAACATATAAACAGACAATGTAGGTAGGCCTATACAATGTACAGTAGCTAAAACAACTATCTGTGCATACTTTGTGGGAAACAATATGAGACCATGGACGATAAATATTGGTATATGAGGTGCTGTCACTAGTCACACGTAAAATTTAGGAGCATATCGACCCCCACCTGCACAGATAATTGTTTTAGCTACTGTGCATAGTGCAGGTATATAATGTACACTCAATAAAAACCTTCTCAAACACCTGGACACGATGGATGTGAGGAGGAGCAGAATGGGGCTTGTCATCTCGGAATGGTTTCATATTCTTCATTCATTTCACAGGTTGCATCGTGCTTATAGCGTTCGAGAAGTTTTTGTTGAGTGTACATAGACAGTGCAGGTATACAATGTAAATAGACAGTGCAGGGATACAATGTACATAGACAGTGCAGGGATACAATGTACATAGACAGTGCAGGGATACAATGTACATAGACAGTGCAGGGATACAATGTAAATAGACAGTGCAGGGATACAATGTACATAGACAGTGCAGGGATACAATGTACATAGACAGTGCAGGGATACAATGTAAATAGACAGTGTAGGGATACAATGTACATAGACAGTGCAGGGATACAATGTAAATAGACAGTGCAGGGATACAATGTACATAGACAGTGCAGGGATACAATGTACATAGACAGTGCAGGGATACAATGTACATAGACAGTGCAGGGATACTCATACAATGTATGTAGGTATACAAACCATGCACATCGAGTAGGTCACCATAGTCTGCCTCCCTGAATTAGTAAATATTGTAAAACTCCCGCTTCATAAAATTCAAACAAAATAAATTTAACTCCGAACAAATTCCCACAAGCAAAATAACAAAACCCTCCTTAAAGACTAAAATTCCACCGAAAAAATTCAAAACAAACTCCCAGAAAAAAAAAATTAAATGGAAAGAATCCGACACGTTCATTTCCGAGACCAGGTTTCCTAAATACCAAGAGCATGAAAAACAGCCCCGCCACTATGTACACAATTGTGGTAGGGAAAAAAAAGTCTCATCGGGGAAAATCCCACAATTTCCCATTATTTGAACTCAGGAACACTTGATGATTAGCCCCCACCCAGCTTATTTCACTTGGAGATTACCCACTTAGCGCTAACCTAACCTAATCACCCTTACACTCACCTAATGTAACAGCTTAACCTAACCACCAACACAGACCTAATGTAACCTAGCCTAACAACCTTATTTAACCTAACCTAGTCTAGCCTCGCCTCCCCAGACAGTGGTTAGGGTGGTTAATCTTCGGGTGAAATAAGCGGGGGACTGATGTTCAGGTGATCCTAAAATTCTAATAATAAAATAACATACTGTAACAAAATTCCCAGACGGAAAAAAACATGGATATAGTCAACCTGCCAGTTTTAATATTGGACACTCGCCTGTAGTAATATAAGGGATTAGGGGACTTTCGAGGACCTGGTGTATGTACAATGTATCAGTGCAGTTTTTTTTTTTAGTTTAACAAATTTATTGACAAAGCTTGGCGTACAGTTTGCCTATTATGAGTAAAGTGAGGTGCTGTTAGAGGAGAAATGTTGTTTATAAGTCAAATAGGATC